>NC_143566.1:94814848-95117878 GCF_054136105.1 Typopeltis vanoorti
CTTATAAGTTAAGGATAGTCAACATTGTTCTTCATTACGTTATCCATGTTTAGTATAAAATAAAAAATGATACTTACAATGTATCGTAATGTTTCAACACTTTGACAGTTTCATCGTACTTTTTTCGCTTTTTCTTTGAATGAGAGCATGAAGGTGCACTGGAAGTGTGAGAGCGTTTACTCGGAGTCGCCATTCTAGATCGAATTAATTACACATATTCCTTTGGTTAATTACACAGAATTTCTTTTTACAAACAAATCACACTCAAAAGAAGAGAAGAAATGAACATCTTTCTTGTACTTTAGGAAGTTGAAATAAAATATGATTTTATAACTTCCTAAAAAATGTACTAAAAAGTTATAAGTGAAAAAAAACATAAGATTTATGAATATACTCCATTTTAAGGCTGTTGTTATATGAGTGAATGGTTTAATGTAGTAACATCGTTTAAGTGCTTTAGTTATATGCTAAATGTTCTGTCTTTTGATAGTCAGCTGTTTCTGAAAACCGACATGATGTATCTTGGGTTATACTGCACCAAGATTTAAAATCTAACCAGGAACAAAGTTATTAATCTCACAGGAACAAACTGTCATAATGTAACCGTTATGTAAACATATCATATACATTAAACATAATAATATAACAACAAACCGAACACATATTGCACATTAATTATCACAACAGAACTGCTCCGATATCAAACTCGATGGTGGTGACATCTGAACCATGCAAAAGAGTTTGTAAATATTTATATCAGATACAATCACTTCTTTTAACATATTGCTTCCTTTTTCTGAACCTGTCATTACGAGTTCATTTTGTCAACATTCATCAATATTTATCATTCCCTCCTCTTTTTTTTTTTTAAGAAAGGTGATTTTTACAGATCATGTATGTTTTTTTATTTAAAAAAATATATATCTCGCTTCTCTGACATTCCCTTTTAGATGCCTTCATCTCAGTTGCAGTATAGTGAATTACTCCTTTATACGAAACTTCTTTTTTTTTTTTTTTCACTTGGGTGCCAAATAATTATATTATTGCTTAATCCTTTACTTTATCGAAGTGTAATCAAACAGAGTTTTGTGTGAAGTTTATTCAGGACTAGGCTACTTGTATAGAAACAAATGACTTGCCATTAATGGTCTTAGTGTCCCGATTCCCGGCCGTCGCAAGTCTCCTTTTGCCGGCCTGGTTGGCCGAGTGGTTAGCCATAGGAGTCTTTGGACTACCTGGGGGTGTTATGTAATAATAATAATCTCATTATGCCAGAAGCAGCTAGGCTTCGTATTACCCTAAAAAAAGTAGAAAAAGGAATAAGTCTAAAGAAACTACTACCATCAGCATTCATAGACAATCAACGAAATAGGCACACAAACAGAGATAAAATGGAAAAAAATAAAAATCGTTTTATCAGACCCTTTACTCATCTAAATCACAGCTCCGGTACTAGATGAAAAATTCGAAAATTCATAAATATGCCTGTCCTATTTGAAGAAGTAAAAATGGCTATCCAACATATGAAAACTGACCAATCACCAGGAATTGACGCTATAAAATCTGATGAATTAAAAATGGGGTGATGAGTACTCTTTAAATCTCTAGCAGAAAGATTTACTCGATATATTAAGGAAAGCATCTACTGAATGGAAAACATCAAGTTAAGGAATTAAGGAAAGCACCTACTGAATGGAAAACATCAAGGACCATAATTCTGCATAAAAAATGTAATAAAAAAGACATCAGTAATTATGGACCCATCTTTCTATTATCACACACATAAAATATTCGCCAGGGTCATCCTAAACAGAATACAAACCTCCATCAATGAAAATAGCTGCAAAGAACAGGCCGGTTTCATACAAGACTTTTCTACAATAGACCACATTCAAACTATTACTCAACTAACAGAAAGATGCAGAAAATATCAGATGCCACTTTGTTTTCTTTTTAAAAAATTTAAAAAGGCATTTGACACTGTTGAACATTATACAGCATTCCAAGCTTTAATTGAACAATGAGTAGAAATAGCATATATCCTGCTCATAAAAGATATTTATAAAGAAGGCACAAAAAATATCACTCTTTTCAATCACCCGATTAAAATTAACTTAAGTAGAGGAGTACGTCAAGGCGATGTCTTGTCACCTAATCTCTTCACATCTACTCTGGACAGCATCATTCGAAAAACTGACATGAAAGGTGAAATAAGCATTCATGGTGAATTGTTAAATGTTCTATTATTCGCCGACGATGTGTTATCAATATCTCACTCCCCAGAACTCTTAGAATCAATGCTAAATACGATAGGCCAAAGCTGCTAAAAAAATTGGATCTAGACAAACAAGATGGATGAAAACGAATATTGTAAAGATTATACAATCATTTCAGAATCCCACACTATCGAAAAAGTAAAATTACATTTAACTCGGACAGTCCATAAAAATGAATAAGACATATCAAATATCTACTTTACAATACTGTAAAGACTATACAATCATTCTAGAATCGCACACTATCGAAAAAGTAAAATTACATTTAACTCGGACAGTCCATAAAAATGAATAAGACATATCAAATGAAATAGCAAGGAGAAAAAGAGTTGCTTGGATGGCCTTCAACAAAACAAAAATTACCAACCGAAACATAGATATAGAGACAAAAGTCCATATTTTCAACAGTCACATCCTACCAGCATTAACTTTAACGGTACTACCCACCAGCATTAATGGTAGTGAAACATGGAACACAACTTTAAACGAAGAACAAAGCATAATAACAACTCAATGTGCAATAGAAAGAAGGTGCTATCTTTCTTTCCGATTTCCGTAAGACAAACGGAAATCAGAAAGAAATCTGGATTCAAAGATGAAATATAAGCAATCTGCAACAGCAAAAGTAGATGGGCAGAACATTTCGCCAGAATGAGAGACAACAGATGAACAGTCAGAGTAACAAATTGGTATCCGAGAGCTACCAAGAGGAAGCCTAGAAATCCGGCCTTAAGGTGAGAAGACCCAGTGATCAAGAATGTTGGAAGAAAATGGAGAAGAAAGGCTCAAGACAGGAACAGCTGGACTCTTTACGACCTCCAGTCATGGAGAAATCCTGATTGAAATCACGGGTTCCTCAAGGTAATCCCATAATGTAAAGCACACATCCTTTTGGTTGTGTATAATGATATGCATTATGGGAAGGACCACTACCGGTTTCAACCACTATATTTGTATAAATGAAGCTTATACAAAGATAGTGGTCGAAAGTTTCACCTAGTTTATCTGCAAAAAACTAGATGATCCATCAGAAAACTAACCTCACTGAGTAACTCGAAGTATAATTTTAACTCATTAATTCTCAATGAGTTAATCAGCTAAAATATTAGTGACACTCAGTGGTGGTTCCACTCAGCGATGGGAAAACCCAACCACTGAGCAGAGCTGATCATCTTTCAGGAAAAAGCATTCGCTAAAGGGCTCTGCTAAAGGTCACATTAGTAAGCTATACCATAGGCAAGCATCTAATGGAATGTAGTGACTGACACCACTGTATACGTAAAGAGTCTTCTACAAAAACTAAGTGATTCCTGAGATCACTTTAAACTCAGTTAGAGACCAGATTAATCACTTTAACTCATTAACTCGATCACTCAGAGATACTAATCTACTCTACCACTGAGAAGAACAGTTCATCTCCCATTCACCGAAGGACCTTATAAAGTCATTTCAGTAAAAGCAATACTACAGGCAAGCATATAATGGAATGTAGTGATTGAGAATACTTCATTAAGCTTTTAGATAAGTAAAAGTTCTTCTCCAAAAACTAGGAGATGCGTCAGATCACTCTAACTTCAATGAGTAACCCGAAGAACCTCATAGCTCACTACACTCCATTAACCACCTTACCGGCCATTATGGATCAAATACGCATCCTCATATACTTCGTATCCGTATAATTCAATGTAATATCAATGGTATTACAATTTTAATATCCACTTCACATCCATGATAATCTTTACGTCTAAAGACATCTTGGCCGGTAGCATGGTTAATCTCAGTGGTAGTTCCACCAGATAAGACCTGCAGAAGCCTAAGTTCCGCCCAACTGAGAACAAACACCCACCACTAGGAAAAGCATGAACCTCCACAAGCTGCAAGAGCAAACCACTCATCTCTTACGGCAAAACAGCCATTGATGTAACCCGATAGGAGCCATGTCAATAGAGTCCATATCAGGCAAGCGTCTAATGGAATGTGGTGATCAAGACCACTGCGGTGGGCCCTCACATCCATATAAACCTGTGTAAGTGCGTATTTCCTCTCCAAAAACTCGAGAGATCCTACAGATCACCCAACAATGAATGAATGACCAAAAGGATCATTTAACTCATTACCCAGAGGTTCTCCTGAATGATAGACCCACCCTACCACTGAACAGAGCCGCTCATATCCCAGCAGAACTGCTGGGATATGAGCAGCTGGGAAAGCATCCTTCAGAAGGTCGAAGACCATTTCTGCAAACTTCCAACATCCGTGGTAAGTCAGTTTGTTCATAAGAACATCGTATATCATAACCGACAGCTCAGTTGCAAGGTATCAGTGATAGGTTCTTTCCAACCTCTTGATATCTGAAATGCCATGGTCTGCATGCTACTCCTAAAAACCTGAAAGAAAGAGGGAAGGGAGTGAATGAAGTTGATACGTGGATGGGATTCCCAGAGGCTGACCCGTCTTCTGTTGGCTTTCTCTTCTCAGGGTTTCATAGAACTTCCCCCCCCCTCAAGGAGTTCATGTTACTCACAGGGTTACTTGCTGGTTCTGAAGTTGCTATAGGACAAATGGAAGCGATGCAGACAAATTTGAATTCTCTCATTTCTTAGCCTGCAGAAATGTTGCTTTGCTGGTTTTGTGCATCCCGTTTACGAATTATCCATAAATGGTACTTGAAATTTATAACTAGAAAGATGATGATTTTGATATTGCTAGTGATGTGGAGGAAACTGAAGAAATACAACTTCTCTACTGTCAACATAAGAACACGCAGGACTGCCCAATGAGTACTATCCTGTGATTAATTGCTACTGGTTTTCGACTTTTAGCCTTTTCAAAAAAGAAATTCGTGTTTATTATTATCTTTAATACAAACGCTACCTCTATGCTGATTTCATTTCTGGCATAGCGCCAGTATATTAAACATATTGTGTTATTATCTTGGGCTCCATGAAAACCCTGTTTTGAAATGTGAATTCTGCCCACCCTTTGAACAGATAAAATTTAGTTTTAATTAAATACACACAGTGCCAAAATATCATGATCTATTTCGTATAAATGAAAGAATCTTTCATATTTCACAAGATTATTGTTTTACAAATGGGTTGCGAAAATTTGTAAGTAAATCAATAAAAAAATTATCACATTTCGTAGAGAGCCACTATAAACTCAATTTGACGCCTTGCGATATGCTATTTTTTTGCAAACCTTCTTAGAGTTTATCCATATATTACGAATGAGGAATTCTGTATAAAGTAGCTACTATAAAAAATAAGAATAATCAGTTTGTCTCTACTTCGGAAATATCCACGATCCTGAAGATTGCTAGTAAGAACAACATTCTGCACCCATTTGTTACGATTGTAGTGATTAGCCATTGCATGTAGTGCTATGCGCCACCTGCAATAAATTCCTTATTTATTTTTTTTATGTTATTTAAATTTTTCATTCTTATTTAAGAGATCGTTTCTCCGTAAATAACAAGCCGCAAAATAATATATAATGTAATCAAAATCTCGTTTTTATTTATTTATTTTTCATTAAATTTTTGTACGTAGTATCGTCATTTTTTTTTTCCCTGTTTTAGAGGCATATTGCTTCGCGCTCTGCGCTTTGGTTATATTGCTGAACTCAAAACACGAGGAATCAAACCTCAGTCCCCGAGATACCAAAATTCGAGGAAAAGTCAATTTTTAATCTTATTTCAAAATTCCTGGGTAAGCATTTATCATTATTATCAAGTACCTGTTATATGCCCTCAGGGAGGGGTGTATAGGATACTTATGATAGTACTACATGAAAGAGTAACACCATTACTAACTTCCTATCAACAATTTTCCTCCAAATTAATCTGCTGTCTCTCAAGACTCCAACGTTATCAGATCTTATATTTCTGTCTTCTAAGGCACTTTTACTGTATCAATCCACCTACATCTTCTTCTGGGTTTTTTTCCCTTGCCATCCTGGAAAAGAACAATTGCTAGGATAATTGCTGGATTATCTCTGCTAACAAAACCCTGAATGCTAACAACGTCAAGTTTTATCCTAATAGCCTTGTTTTAAACGAATACTACTAATAATGCCATCTATTCGCTCCACTAATATTTCTCAAAACTCTTATATCAGAGGACTCCAGTCTTTGATCGTGTGTTTTATTTCTAAAGAAGCTTTGATCCATTAAACACCGTCTTGTATGCAGCTAATTTAGTCGTTTGACTAATTTCTTTCTTATTCCCTATAAATTTATTCAGCTAACTTCATATCACACTAGGTTTATTAATTCTATTGTCTATTTCCATGTTTAAATTACCATCTTTACTGAAATTTGTGCCTAAATAGCTGAAATGTTTTACTTCTAGGTCTATAGATTCACTGTTCAGGATACAGTCGATATTTTCAACATTTCTACCTATTTTCATTGTCTTTGCATTTTTATTGCTGATTTTCATACCAAATTTATTACAGCAGTTATTCAATTTAGTCAGAGAACCTTGAAGACTTTTACTGGATCCATTCAGAAGGATAACATCATCTGCATAAAGTAAACAACCAAGATTACACCACCAATTCTGATAACCGCTTTCTTTAATAATTCGATCCATGTAGATAATAAATAACAGTGGAGTTCATGTACAGCCTGTTCCCAAACCTGATTTAACATCAAATCATCTTCCTGTACGTCCTTCAAGTTTAACTACTCAATTACAGTCTAAATAGAGACTGTATTGCTTGATATAACATCCCATTTAGTAGCGTTTTGAAGAGCATTCCTCTTGGCACCATGTAATATGCCTTTCCCAAATTAACTAAACTTAAATACAGATCTTTGTTATATTCCCATGATTTCTCAACCATTTGTCTTAAAGTGAAAAGCTGATCCTGACAACCTGTATTTGGCCTGATTCCAGCTTGTTCTTGACCAAGCTTTTCTTCCACAATCCTTTTCCACCGTTCCTCAAATATACTTGCATTAATCTTACCAGGAACTCTCAGAAGGGAAATACCTCTATAATTCTCGCATTTAGTTTTATTACCCTTTTTTATAAATGGTTACTATGAAAGCTCTGCTCCGTTCATCTGAAATTCGACCCACTGACCAGGTCTTCTGAATTATGCAATACAGCCACTATAAAACTTTTATAAATCCATTATTTAAGCATTTTTGATCGAATATCATCTAATCCAGCTGACTGTTCACATTTCAGGTTTTTGATGCTTTTTCTACATCATGTACAGATATGTATTCCAGAAGGCATTTGTGTTGAGGGTTTTCTACCACCATCCTGTCACTGCTTTTTATCTTTCAAAATAATTACTCCATAGATCAAGAATATCTTTATCCTCAATTTTCATGTTCCCTTTATCGTTTCTAATTCTTTTTACAGTACTCTTTCCTTTATATCTGAGCTTTGTGCACCCTTGTATATATTTGAGCATTTCTGTTCGAATATCTTCTATTCCAGTTGCCTTTCCACGTTTGAAGTTTCTGATGACTTTTTCTGCTTCAAGTATTGATATGTATTCCTGACTGTATCCCCGTTAGGAGTTTTCTACCACCTTGTTAACACTGCTTGTTTCATTTAGCACTCTTTCAAAGTAATTACTCTAGACATCTAGAATATCGTTACCTTCAATTTTCATGTCTCCTTTATCATCTCTAGTTCCTTTCGGAGTACTTTTTTCTCCATTTCTATGCTTTTTCGGTAGATTCCAGAATATTTTGTAACCTTCCTGATATTTATTTTTTATGTTCTTCCCAAAGTCTTCTCATGACTTTTGCTCAGCTAGATTTACACATTGCTTTGCTTTTCTCTGTATTTTCTATGGGCACAAGATGACTTATTTGCCAGGAGCTTTTTCACTGCCTTTTTAACTTCCTTTGTCCATCATGAAGTTCTAACTTTTCTATACTTACACACATCATCACATGCTCTCTGGTGAATCAATTAATGTTTTCTTCAATATTTGCCATCAAATGTCCAAGATTTGGTTCTTGTTTTCAAACACTTTCATTTTTTTTTCTTCAATAATGTTTGTGTATTTTGGTCTACAGCTCTTCTCTGAAAGCTGCTCAAGTTTGATTCATTTCAAAGCTTTCTTACACACTCTTCTTTTTAATATGAAATTAATTTTATCTTGCCCAAAACTCAAAGCATCCAATATCTATCTAATATGCATCCCATATTTTATGAGCAAAGATTGGCACTCCTTGGTAGTAAGGCAAAGTAAAGCTACTGTAAACATCGTCTGACAAGTTTCTGTTGGGCAACGTTTATAAAAAGCAAAAATCACAAAATTTGCTGCCAATAATACTGACAGAATCACAAAATTTTCACTTAGCTGCAGAAACTCTTTAAATTTTAGTGATCCAGAGCAAATAATGAAGTCTACTGCTAAGCACGAGTCTCCGCTGTTTGATTACTGAAATCTAGTTTCCAGTTAAATGGATAGATACTGTGAAAAGGCTGCAAAGAAGAGTTAAGGCTGAATTCTATGCAAAGAATTCAGGCTGGCATAAAGAAGAGACTTAAACTGAGCAATGTAAAATAACGCTTGTTAGAAACTTATTCCATGTTGAGGAAGAAAGAAAATATAAAAAACGTTAATATAGATCGACTTAAAGCTTTCTATACGTCCATTGTTCGGGTTACTTGCGAACTGTATATTCAATGGTCCTACCATATGCGATGTTATGCCATAGCTACTTAGAGATTACTAGAAACAGTTAGTGCAGAAGTCACAAGCAAATCAGAAACCTAACCGGAATATTTTGCACTACGAATTTTGTCACAAGTAGATGTTGATAATGGTGTGCCGCGCTTGGCAACCAGTATTTTACCTAAATTAAATTAATCCCTAATTTATTTTTTAAAAATGTATTTTTTGAAAGGTGTTTTTATGATTGAGATACAATTTCGCCGGTTTTTTCCTGCCAAAAAACTAGCTACTCCTAGGCATTGCCTTAGTTGCTTAACTGCCTTGCTCTGATGGAATGATATTTCAGCTTTCTAGTAAGGCACACTGAGAGAATGGTCATATTTAGGGAATCTCTCACTGGGCCGTTCTTCTTTCAGCATAATACAGCAAAAAGCAATATGCCAACTCAGTGAAAACTTTTCCAAATGAGTAGCTTCCAGATAAGTGGATAAGAGGGCCACTCCTCTTAAGCATGTATGTGTGTGTGAAGTTATAGTTCTCATTAATTAATAGTAATAATAATTATCATAACGGGTTTATCCATGAAGACAGAAGACTCAGAGTGAACTGACACCTGCTTTTCCCTTTCAGTCGTTTCCGACCGTAGGTGACTTTATAGGCATTGCGCATAAAGTATTCCTGGTGAGATTTTTACAGGGTAGTTCACCATTGCTTTCCATAACCCCGCAATTTTATCCGCGCTCGGAACCGACATATGGCTGGAAGGTATTCATGTCTGTAATCCGTGTGTGTTCACGGGGACAGTATGCCTGTTCTTGGGGACGAAAAACCCGAGTTTCCGGATGAAAAAATCCCCTATCTCCGTATGAGACCGGCTAACTCACCTTTAGTCGAAAAAGACCAGATAAAGGTTTCTCAAGCACTGACAGGAATCGAAGATCTTTCTGACCAAAGAGTCCTTTGGTCGGAAATATCTTCGATTCCCTTTGGTCCTTTTGTCTATACTGACTGAGCTACAGAGGCTCATTATAATGACAAACACTAGCCATTTCGCACATTACCTATCATAATCTCTCCTAAAAATCATTCACAAACGAAATACTCACGACTTCTGGCTACTCGTTCACCATCCTCCCAGCAAAAAATCTAGTCCTAACACCGTAGTTAACCACGCTTTTACACAATTTCCAGGGATGAGCCCTCGTCTTCTCTCCTCCTGCATTCTACCGAAAGCTAATTATCAATCGTATAAAATCCCTTTAATAACTTATATGCTTCTATTAGTTAAAACATAAAAGCCGGCATTTTTTTTTAAAATTTGTTTCTTATAATTTTTCGGATATTACTTAAGGTAATCTGTATTTAACTTTCTGAAAAATTTGATTAAAAAAGTGAAAGTGGGTGATTTTTTGGCAAGTGACACCTTCCTTCGTGTTATGCCTCCCACGATGCTTTAGAGATGACCTTCGACCTGGTGTTCATCCCTTGCTGGGTACTAGTCTTGGCACAGATTCAAGATGGAAGAAACAACTACTAACCTCAGGTACGGGTTCCTCCCCCCCCCACACACATACAGAGAGAGAGAAAGAGAGATACTTCTCGCAGGACGCATTACATTAATGGCTTAGAGGGTGAAGCTTGACGCTTTTTATATTCCCTGTTGTCTGTTTCGGAAGCAGTGGTGGGAGAGATTCGTGAGCTACTTTAGCTCTCTCTGAGGAGGGGGGGGAGAGGTGGTTATGTGTCGTCGTTGGGTGTTAGGTATGGATCCCAAGGTTACATTGGAAAAAAATACGGGACACTTATGACTGAGGGTAAAAGATTAGTATGCGCATCCATCACATATGCCAGTCTTACATAATGATTCTAACTTTCCAAGTGTGTGCGTAGTAAGGTTTACCATGCACACACTTTACTAAGTATAAGTAAACAAATAGTAAATGAAATTGTGAAGCTGCATATTTTCATTCAGCCACTTTAAGTTCCCTTCAAATGGTTTTTTTACTTACTATTATAGATACGAAATAGATTGTTAATACAATAATATCGTTCCGTTTTTTCCAGTTTGCTATTTAAAGCTGAGCCAATATCACGGCACACGCAAAAATGTAAATGCACATGCGCGATGTTCTAACGAACTTATCATTGTTGCAGTGTTGCTATCACTCGCCTTGAGAAAATAACAACGCGTCTACAATTCTGTAATGTTTGTAAAAGAATAGAAAACGCATTAGCCAAAAACAGGACTATCCCGTATTTTATGGGACGTCTGGGATCCCTAGTGTTAGGATAGCTTTTGGTCTTTTATGTTTCCAGTGGTCATTAACGTCGTAGTTTCCGGTTTGCTGTATTAATTGGTTTGGATGCGTAGACACCTTCATGAAGTATTTTTCTGCTAGGGAGCATAGTAGTGAAGAGATGTGGGGGATATTTATGTCCCGCCGGATCTGGGGGTTCCTGACGAACCACGGGATGTCCAGGATCATCCGTAGGCACTTGTTTTGCAATCTTTGTAGTTTGAGGATATTTGTCCTGGAGGTATGACTCAAGGCTGGGAAGGCGTATATAATTGCAGGACGGATCACTTTCTTGTAGAGTAGAATTTTGTTTCTCGTGTTTAGTTTGCTGTCTGTTGATCAAGGGGTAAAGCTGGGCGATAACTTTGGAAACTTTGATGCATGTGCTCTTGATGTGGCTGTTGAAGCATAATCTTTTGTCGAGGAGTATTCCGAGGTATTTAGTTTCACTTTTCCAGGGGATTTTTGAGTTGAACAGGGTGATGTCTCCTTTGGGAGATGCTTGTCTTGTGAAGAATATCGTTGTGCTTTTCTGGGGGTTTACTTGTAGTTGCCAGTCTGCAAACCATTTTTCTAGATTCTGGATGGTGCTTTGTAGTTTTTTGGTTACAAGATGCGGTTGGCGGGATCTGGCTAGTATTGCCGTATCGTCTGCATAGAGGGCGATGGTGGACGTGACGGGATTTTGAGGAATGTCTACCATGTATATGTTGAACAGAATCGGGGCCAGCAGTGATCCTTGAGGAACTCCGGCCAGGATATTTCATTGGGTTGAGACTGCTTCGTTTATTTTAACTTGCATCTTCTTGTTTGTGAGGTATGATTTGATCAGATGTATCATGTTTAGTGGAAAGTTTGAGATGATAAGTTTGTAAAGCAGGCCATGGTTCCAGATCTGGTCGAAGGCTTTTGAGATCTCTAGGAAGACGGCTCCGGTGTGCTGATTCCAATTAGCTGTGTGCTGTGGTTCCAATTAGGTGTGCTGTGGTTTTGATGGAAGCTGAATTATTCTTGTGGAATGATTTGTAGTTTGTTTGCATGTTCTAGGAGTCTGATTTTCTCTGCTATTTTCCCAGGTTCGATAGCAGGCTGATGGGACGGTAATTCTGTGGTAGGTGTGGGTCTTTGCCTGGCTTGTGAATTGGGATGATATCGGCTATTTTCCATGACTGGGGGGAAGTGCTGCCATTTGAGGATGGAGTTTATGATATTTGCCAGATGTACTATCGCTTTGCATGGTAGTGCCATGATAACTTTGTTTGTGATGCCATCTGGTGTTGGGACTTTTTGTTCTTGAAGTGGTTGATGATGCTGATTATTTCAGTGGGTGTGGTAGGTGTAATAGGGCTTGGATTGTTTAGGAACGATTTATTATGAGCCTGACTTTACGATGAATCTCGTATGTGGCTGATGTTTAGGTTCTCGTATGCAGGGCTGCATTGTTTTTCTAGGTGTCTTGGTATGGCTTCTGCTTTGTCGGCATCTGTGTACACCAGGTGTTGTTCTGCTTGAAGAGTGGGGAGGGATTTTCGCTTTTTCCTGAGGTTATTTAGGAATTTCTAGTTGGAATGATCAGCTGTGGAGATGGATGAGCTTTTCCCATTGTTGATTTATGTGGTTCTGGAGAACTTCTTGGACTGATTAGCTTAGTTTGTTGAGGGGTGTTTTGTCTTGGGTAGCACGTGTGTTGTGGTATCTTTTCCTTTATCTATTTTTTTCTCTTATCAAGTTCATGATTTCTTCTGGGAGACAATATTGATTGCAGGTGGTCATGGTTACTGTGGCTGCTGTTATGGCTTTCTTGACTTGGTTAGTGAGGTTCTTTATTGCCATGCCTATTTCTTCCTTGGCTTTTATGTGGGGAAACTGTACCAATATGTTCTGGTAACACTTTCCTAAGTTTTTCCCAGACTATGGAGGATTGGGGGAAAGTTGGTTGGTCTTTTTTCCTAAATAAAGTAGAATTGAGTTGTGATCTGATGATAATTCGTTCAATGCTTGGAGGCTGTACTGGTATTTGATGTTGTGTAGGATAGCGATGTCTAGAATGTTGGCTGTGGTGGGTTGGTTCGGTGGGTCCTGTGTAGCTGAAGAGAATACGGCCATTTTTGTTTGTGGTTCTGCTGTTCCAGGAGGGACGTTTTGAGTTTAAGTCCCCAGCGACGATGATGGATTTATTTACGCCGAGGACAGCATCCAAGTCGGAAAATAGCAGGGTCTTTGCGGTGGAGTTGTAGGCGGAGTAGATTTTAAGTCTTCCAGTTGAGTTTGTGTGGACTTCGATGCTGGTGAGCTCTAGGTTGGTGGTGTGGTATTCCATTATGCCTGATGTAGTTTTTGATGAGTATGGCTGTTCCACCACCTCTATAGTCCTGTCGGTCGTTTCTGTACAGTGTGTAGCCTCTTAGTTTTGGTTTGTCTGCAGGTCTTAGATGATGTCAGGGGTGTGTCTGCGAGAGAATTCTTGAAGCTCCAATGTCTTGTTTTTCAGTCCGTTGGCGTTCCAAGCAACGATCTGTAGTGAGTCTGGGAGTAGTCTAGTTTTGTTCATTAACAAGTACTGATAAGATGGTCTGTGTTTCTTGTGGGAGAAAAAAATCCAGACTTTTGGTGTTTTTTGTTTGTGGAAGCTGGTGTTTTGTTGTCTTTTGTTTGGTGTCAGGCAATTGGGTTGCAATCGTCTCTGGTGCCTGTGGGCAGGATTGAGAGGTGATCTGTTTTCTTTTGTTATCTGTATAGTTTGGGGGTAGTGACTGCGGCCTCTGTAGTTTGCCGGGTGGGGGATCCCCGTAGTTCGCGCATTTGGCTGGTGAAGTCCTCGGTTTTGAGCAGGTGCTTTTTCTGAACGTGCCCGTATTTTTGACATCTGTGGCACTGGCCTGACGAGGCTCTTTTCCTCATTGGTTCGAGTGTAATTTTTAGTCCGCAGATCGTTGTTATGCTGTATATATTCTTGTGCATTTGTATATCTCCACGAGAACTAGAGGCATTGGGCTCTTGTCAGCCTGCAGCATTCTGCTGACCTTGACAAGTGGGAGATCGTGGAGGAAAGGGTCTTCAGTTATTTCATCTGTGGTGATGTTTTCCATTACTCCCTGAGCACAACTTTTAGATTTCTCTCTGACTTAACTGAGAAAGTATGAAACTTAATGCCTAAGTCGTCCTAGAAATTCCAACTAGGTTTTTGTGGTGTCTGTAGTCCCCCACTGTGGTAGGCTGAATTTTGACTCCGTCGTCCACTTTGCCCATGAATAGGCTATTTGTAGCTTTTGCATAATGGGCCTGAAGGCCGTCCATCTATCTTTTTTCTGTAATACAATTGGCAGGACTTTTTTGTTTTGGGGGATGGGGGGTTCAGTGCTGGGGTCGTCTTCTTTCCCTCGTTTGCCTGTTGCTCCTGTTTTGCGCGTGAGTTTCTGTATTATCTGTTGGTGTGGGAGCAGAGATTATCAGGTCAACCTTCCCTTCTTCCCCTGGTGTTGTGTCGTCCCCTTCTGTGGTGTTCTCAGCCATTGAATAAAGGTTTAGGAACCCTAGCCACTCAACTTCGAATTTTTTCAACAGTTTTTTGAGGAGGTCGAGTGCTAACTTCCTATCTAAAGACTGGATAGTCGTCGGGACTTAAGCTGTTCATGCTTAGATAAATTCAAATTTACTTACCTGAGATATGTATATATATGGAATACTCCTTCGCATAATCCCGCTGGTGGTTTTTCTTTGAAGCACACTCAATTTTAAGTTAATCACTATTATTTCAATCAACACAAAAACTGTTCATTGTTATAATCGTCAAACTTGCAGCACTTTTTTTTACAACAATCATCCCTCCAATCTCATTCCACCAGAGAGATTCTTCTCATTTCTTACAACGGCAATTATAGTTAAAGATAATCTTTCCCGCGCCTCCAAAAAAAACCGAACAGGTAAATATGAACTATTGTAATGAGAAGAACAGCAGCAGTTTGGCTGTTGTTGTTGCAACAGCAGGCTGCAACAAAAATAACAGTTTGAATATGACATGTTAGAAACCGTACTGAAGGCGAAATCTTTAGGAACTTAATCTCAATACCGGTACTGTACACCCACAGATGCGAGACCTTTCGACACTTCTGCGATGTCAAAAGAAAGAGAATCCATTCCGATAATAGGATAATCAATCCGTATTGTGGGATGAATTGTTTATTACTTCCGAAAATTAACTTCTCTTTTATGATCATTGTAGTTTTTAAAGTGGTAACTATTTTGCACGTGATTTCGCATGTTGGTGACCAATTCGTACACTGCCTTATTTCCTTCTCCCCTTCAACATGAATTTGACTCTTCTTGGCAGTCTGCCAACGACGGCTCTCGCTTCTGTGGTCGGACAGTATAGTTCTTGCTATTAACAGATTACATCTCAAACCTTTGTCCGAAAATCACTCAAGAAAAGCAACTCTGATCCATAATTGTAGAATTGAGTCAGTCACTCAAAACATTGCAGCAATATAAGAAATTGAAGTCCTTCGTATATAAAAGAATAAATCAATAAAACAACAGTTAAGGATATGAACACTTCTTGAAATTCGACGCTAAAGCATGCAAGAAAGGCTAAATTCGTTTAAAGGAATGAAAGAATACATCATCACTTGTTTAAAAAATAATAATAAAAAATAATAAAAAAAAGCTAAAAATTGCCATTTGACAATCTGCTGATAAGGAGAACTAGATTAAACAAAAGGCTGAATGGAACTATTTGTACCCAGGAAATAACTAATCTGAAGTCTGTTTATTACCAAAATTAATTTCATTGTTAGATACTGCGTATATCACTAATACTATGAAGTGACACAGTACTACATAAACTGTAAATGTTCGAACTTTTATATCTGTGCACTCTGAATGATTTATGGTAATCCTACATTAAAGGTCTTAGACCTATAGCATATTTTGTGCCAGTATACGCTACGAAATCCTCGGATTCCTGTTCAGAAATCAAATACAGGTAACCCTCGTATAACGCGGATGTTAAGTTCCCCAGAAATGCCCGTTATATAAATCGCGTTATGCGAGACTCAGATCACATAGAAAAAGTAAGGTTATGTTCCGAAATCGTTTTTTTTTTTTTAATTATATAAACAACAATGACATATCCAACAAAAAATATATATTTATTTAATTCAGGTAATTCATGTAAATTAAGAAAACATAGTATAAAAATTATAAATTGTACTTAAACTTCATTGCACATAATGCATAAATGTTTTAGGCAAAATAAAATAGTGCATATTTCAATCTTTCGTAGCACGAGGATTTGAGGATTGGTTAATAAACACTGGTTTTGTCATGTAATCACCTGATGCATTACTACAAACAGTAGAGAATTCTATCTTTGCAAACTTTGAATCCAGGAGCTGATCTTTCATTTTTCGAAATATAGGTGCGTTTTTGCACTTTTTTCCAATATAACCCGGATTCATCCGCATTGAACACCTGGTCTGCACTATAAATGTTTATAAACTTTGAGAGTTTTTTGTTTAATGAGATTTCCATCCATAGGAATTTTCTTTTGAGGTGCAATCTTCTATCGAAATTATTAGAGATTTTTCATTAGAATATCGCGTACACGAGCAATGCGCTTGGCACTTTGTTGACCCAGCAATAAACATTTTCTCGGATTTTATGTTCATTTTGTTTGATTGTTCGAATCGTTGATTCATTTAAATTCAAAGTCCCTGCAAAAACTCCTGGTTTTTCTCCATTTTTCAATCGATCCAAGATTTTGAATATTTTTCTTCGATAGAAATTAATTTTGTTTTCAATGTTGGTTTTTCCCTTTCGTTACAGTTTGTGGCCATTACTATAAAAATAATTTTTACACAAAAAAAAGCAAGCATTACATATTGTATGTAACTCACCAGAAAATAAAGTGCTCAGCATGAGATGAACACACTTATGATTTTTAATGCACTTTCCTGGCAGAAACGAGGACAATTTTCAACAATAAACATTTTATACGGTAAACACTTGAAGTACATGCGTGCTGAAGGGTATTTCCCCTAATATAAATTCGCTACTTATAATTACATGCGGGATACAGGCAGACACAAATTTAACGAAGCTAAAATTTGTTTTTTAAGTAGCGCGGTGAAAATACATATGAAAAGATAAAGGTTTACTACAGTTTGTAGACCGTGTTTTATCGAAACCGCGTTGTATAAGTACCGCGTTATACAAGGGTTACCTGTATAGTACTTACCTAGTGGGATAACTACGAGGGGTGGATTAACAAATAACGAATAAGGCTCGTAGATTTAATTACAGTGGATGAAATTCGACATGTTTCGTCTAACCAGAGAAATCATCAGACACCATACAGAAATATGTGAACAATTAACAACTGCTGTTTTTTTTTTTTTTTTTTAATGAAAGCAATTAATATAACTAATCAACAGTGTCACGACATACATCATACGTCTTGTGTCGTTATGTAAAGTCTGTAAATAGTTACTGACATAACAGACGTCTTATGTACAAGTTCGGAAATACACAAGTTGGAATCTGAGCTAGCCATGTTTGTAAGATATAGTTTTTGAATCTACTGCCAAAACTTATAAATAATAATAAATAAATAAAATCGTGAGTGAAAATTTGTCAGCAGAAATTATGTAAAATGAAAAAACTGAACGATTTATAAGAAACAAAGTCAATAGAAATCAAACAAAAGATGAATTGGATTGAACTACATTCTTTTTAACCGTTTATTGTCAAAAATAAAGTAGCACAGAAAATGCAAACACATATGTTTGATTATTATGCAAAATGAACAATAGCAAATGTTATTGACTTAGAGATTAAAGCGAGACAAATGCAAACTCAAGCTAATTTGCATTTGGCAATCTCACCCTCCCCCCCACCACACACACACACACACACACACACACACACACACACACACACATGCATGAGGATAAATTTATGTAGTTCATGTAGTGCACTACTTCCAATTTATTTTCACAAATGATCTGTGTCACGTTATTCCTGTGGAATATACGGAATGTCATAGTTCACTTTCGCATTATAATCAGAGCTGTTTGCAAGTTAACTTACGTAAAACGCTTTATTTTATGCATAAATGCAAATACATTTTTCTATCTCATACTTCATTAGTGCGATTATCTTATTTATATTATTTATAAAGTTAGTCTCAAAATGCGTTGAATTTAGATAAATACTTGTTTTAATTATATAATACTTAATAATATAAATTAAACATGCTTCATCCCTCGATGACTCTTGACTCCAGGTGGCGTTTCTATAATAATAATAATAATAATAATAATAATAATATTATTATTATTATTATTATTATTATTATTATTATTATTATTATTTCATAAGGGAAAAGAAAAAATAGGAATTATTAGGATTTTTTTTTTTTTAAATATGCTTCGATTTCTTTGTAGCGTGTTATATTCTAGAATCTAGATATATCCTGGACAATTTTACAATTCCCCCCCCCCCCCCAAAGCAAGATATTACTTCAAATTATTCGTTGTTTCAACTACTGCAATCAAAATATAAACGAAGTAAACTTTTACATTTAATCTCTAAATTTCCAAGAATTACATGAACCTTTCTTAATAAGGGGATTTAGGGATTAAGATTATTACAGTTTCCAGCATTCATAATCTCGTTCTTAATCCCTATGCCACTTCTGGTATTAAAGTTCAGCAGTTATTTTAAGTACTGGGAATTCCTTAGTTTTCCAGGAAAACTCTAATGTTTAAAAAAAAAAAAAAAAAAAAAAGAAGACACTATCTTTTTTTTAATTTTTTTTTTATTCTAAAGTTTTTTTTGTTTTTTTTATCGTGCAATTATTAAACACAAACGGAAAAGAATAATTACTTAGTATTTTTTAAAGTCGTCACTTATTTGGAAAATATGTTAGGTAATCAGTCTCTCTAGAACAATTTGTCGAGATTCAGTGTATTACTGACGTTTTCCCATTCTTCTTAACTAGTATTTATTTTTATGTATTATTAGGAGAGTTCTAGAGCCTAATGATGGAATTTAAAAAAAAATCGCATTATCTCCTAGGAGAGATTAACAAAAAAAAAAAGGTCACAACTCAAAATAGCCTCCAACCGAAGTTTCCTTCATCTGTCCAACGACTTCTTTCAATGAACTTGTTAGGCAGAATTATTTAAAAAATGGGGAGGGGGGTTGGTGGAGGTCTAATAATAAAGAATATTTGGGTTTCAGTAAAGTGTCTAATTTTGTTTTATGCTTGAAACAGAAGGAACGCTATTTTAGTTCTGACCATAGATCTTGCACTTTTCGACTCACAAAGGCCATTCACCGACAGTTTGCACTTCTTCCAATTTTTGCAATGACAGTAAACGTCAAGGACAACGATACGGATGCGCTGGCATTTTTCATCTCCCAACTACTACTCTCTCTCTCTCTCAGGACAATTACCGTAACTGTGTATGCTGTTTCGGATTTCTAAGTTTTAGGATTTAGGATTTAGGATGATGATTCCTGACCTTTTGTTGAATCGTTGTATTGTCTTGTTTTTTTGTTTCAGGGTTACAATTATTATTATTATTATTATTATTATTATTATTATTATTATTATTATTATTATTACGTGACACCTCCAAGGAGTCCAAACACTCATCGAGGGAGGGCACCTACTCTATAACTCTTCGTCTCCACCACTCAATCCACCAACTATAGCGAACCGCATTATCTGCACCAACGCCATCCTACTGCTCACCACCACTAGTATTTTCACAGACAATCACAAAAAAAGTGGAATATCGGAATTAGTTATAACCACTCCTTGATATAAATGAAGTTAAAGCGACAAATTATTTTCAGATATCTGTCTTGAAATGATATATCTCAGTTCGAGATTTTTCAAAAATTACCAATACTTGGGCATGCGAATAATTCCGTTTTTTTTTATTTTAAATATAGGGTTAAAAAAAGGCATCTAGTTAACATTGTTTCACTGTTCAGTCCAGCGGGAATGTAGGCATACTAAACTACTAGGGTGTGCTGAAAAGTTATAATAATCACTATGCAGCAATTAAGGTGTTTGTCAGAACTCCCACTCGATAGAACTCGTTCTTCGAAATCAAGTCTTCCTTACGCTGTTTTGTACAAACACACAATATGCATCTGTTCATAAAACACATAAGCAAATTTCTTGTTCACACTTAAAGCTCTAGAACAGGGGCGGGGGGGAAACCCTTAGTATGCCAACGACTTTTTTCCAGCACGCATCCCAGTGCTCACCTTAAAAAATAATTAAATAAATATCACATCTTCGCTGAGTTGTATATTTTAACTTAATGGAATACAATTTTATTAAGTAGTGCGATACCAAATAAAAATGTAATAAAGAAACAAACATTATCAACTGTTTTAGTAATACGAAAATGAAACATGAAAAATGCGAAAAGTTGCCCTAAAGGAACTTCAAGAAGTGATGCAAACAGTAACCAAGGTGGTTAATTACATTTCTGCACGCGCTTTGAATAAAAGACAATTTCAGAATCTATTGAATGAGGTGGATTCAATGTAATGTACAAAGAACTAATAATGTACAATTTTCGTTAGCTTAGTTGAACTCTTGTTCTGAAATGATTTGTTGAATACCTGAATAAGATAAATCTCTTTTTGACTAATCAACAAATGTCTTATAAAGAAATGTATAATACCGTGTAGGTTTGTAAACTGATGTTTTTTGCAAACATTTAAATGACTTGAACCTTAAACTACAGGGCTCTGGTAACTCTTGATGTTATGTTTGATGTCATAAAGACATTTGAAATGAAACTAGCAGTTTTTAAAAGGGATGTAGAAAGTGAGCGATTTAGATATTTATCCAAACCTAAATAAATACATATATCGGAAAAACTAAAAAAAAAAAAAAAAAAACCTTACGCCTGATTGATCTTTATATATATATAAAAAAAACCCAGAATTATTGTTTATTCTTTTGCTGATGTTAAAAATTGCGTTTTAAAATTGTGTTACTGTATATAGCAGCTAGAATTACAATTAAAAGCAAATAAAAAATATACACGCCATCAATTAGTTAAAATTCCGTCACTATTCTTACATGACTTACAATAATCATTCTTACAATATTCTTGGATTTCACCGCTAGTGTGATTTTTGATTATTTGAAAAGGTTCTTCCAATACTTAAAAGATACAAAATAATGTTCCCCGTAAAAAAATTTTGCATCAAAAATTTGGAGATTTTGGCATGAACACACACTTAAAAAGGTTGCCCACCCCCTGCTCTAGAAGGTCAAAGAGCTTTTAATGGTCACACATCCACACTCACGCAAACTAGACGCTACACTAATAGTTCTAAACCTTATATTGGATGAAAAGGTAAAAAAAAAAAATCAGTGAATGGGAAAAACGGAATTAATATTTCTAGAACACTATGCTATTTTATTATTTGTAATGGCATATATGTTTTGTTGATTAAAATATTTTGCACGTAATGGTTCATTGTCATCATTTTTCCTCCGATAATTTATCTAAATATGAATAAATAAAGTTGTCAAGTAAGCAAGCTAGATTACGCTAATAATTCAATCATGTACTCAATGTTAACATCACAAATGGATCGCTTGATGGCTTTTTTTTTGCAACAATGATTATTCAGGTTATGATTCAAGAATACAGTAATTCGTTTCGTTGCTAAGCGGGAAATTAATACAATTTTTTAAAAGACAATTAGCATATACATGCAAATATGCTGGAAATATATAAGGTATCAACATGCCTTATATATTTCCCGAAATATAATAATTGCACAGAAATTCTATTTCTTTCTTATAATGTACACATTAATGAACTCAGATTGTATACACTTATATTTTCATGTTACACACACACACATATATATATATATCTTTTTTTTAAGATTTGAATGACTAGAACCGAGATTTAAGTTAAAAGGTTTTAATATTAAAAACTACTAGTTTCGGCTTGTAACAGCATTCAATCAATAAACAGTCTACCTTAATATATTAAAATAACATATTAATTTTAATATATATATATATATATATATAATTAAATCTTATATATATATATATATATATATATATATATATATATATATATATATATATATATATATATATATATATATATATATATATATATATATATATATATATATATATATATTAACTCTCCTGGAGTAAAAAACTCATCGAGAAAGAGACAGAAGTTTATATTTATTTCCAAAATCGAGATTTCATTCTGTTTGTGATATTAGACTCAATAATAAGCAGAAAGTTTGCAATGAGAAACTATGCTTAAGTATTATTATCAAACTTAAAATTAAAAATACTGTTATATTGTGTAATTGCAATTAAATTCGTCTAATAACACTGCAACGTTTATTGCTTAGAATAAATAGAAGCATATTTTTATTGTTTATTATTTTTGTGAAAAAAAAATGCGTATTTCATTTTAGTGAATTATTCAAGCACAAAGAGAGGATTTCTTCAAGCTGAAAATGACGTCATCCAAAGAGTTAATTCCCAGAGGCGTCTTATTTAAATACTAAGTATATGAATAACGGCCGGATTAAGAATCGGAGTTTACTACTGTACCGTAGGTTCGTGCTCGATAAACAGAGCAGGTAAGACTTTTAGTTCTATTTCGTTTTCATAAGCCTAGCCATGGACAAGTCCTTCGACGATCTCAATTTTCAGGAACTTTTGACGCTATTCAGGGATTTAGGCAACTTGCTACATAAAAAATGGCCAGATAAAATCGGAGCACACCAGATCCTTGAAGCGGAGACAGAGGATATCCATCCCTCTAAACTTCCTCACCCTTCACATGACAACGCCAGCGAGCCAGCAATAACAACTGAAGACATCTCTCCTTCAAACTCCAGTAGCTTTCAGGAAGTTAAACGGAAGAAGAGAAAGAAAATATCCCCTGCAGCAGATCCTGAAATAATACCTCAGACGTCGGAAACTACAGCTCCAATGGATACATCAGCGATAGCTGATGAAAGAACAGGAACATTGACACAGCCTAAAGAGAGGATTCCGCCAGTAATCTTCAGAGCTAAAGAAAACTGGTCATCACTTGCAGAGACGATAAAGAACAATAACATCAAGTTCTCATCAGCTAAAAACACCGATGATGGAGTCCGCATACAGCCCGAAGGAGAAACGGACTACCGCCAGCTCACCAGACTTATGGATGAACAGAAAGTCCCATATCACACCTACCAACTGAAAAGCGAAAAAAACCTTAAGGTAGTCATCAGAGGTCTGGCAGAAACCATAACAACTGATGAAATAGCTACTGACCTCAGATCACAAGGTCTTGAACCAATTAAGATCTCGCGCATGTACCGCGCAGACGAGCGCCCCATGCCTCTGGTCTTAGTGGAGATCAGTAAAGACCACAGAGCAATTTACGACCTTACTATAGTCTGCAACTTAGTCATCAAGACCGAACCACTCAGAAGAAAGGCATCCGCCGGTCAATGCCACCGCTGCCAAAAATTTGGGCATGCACAAAAGTTATATAAAGCAGATTACAAGTGTGTAAAGCGTGGTGACAACCATCCCTCGCACACTTCCACAAAATCATCGTCTACACCTGCTAAATGTGCGAATGGTGGCGGCCTCCATCCAGCAAATTTTAAAGGCTGCTCAATTCACCCATCTAACCTACGGAAGACAAGAGCGACGTTGGCTACGCCCACTGAGATTCAAGACACGAAACCTTCGCCGGAAGTCACAGTGCGGAGTGTTCCCGCCGATAAAACATACGCTTCTGCGTTCTCTCCGCGGATTTTACCCGTAGCCTCGACAGCTTACAGTGAAAATTCTGCACAGATTCTTGCTGCCTCACTAGGGGAGATGCTAATAGCCTTTAGCAACATGAACCCCAGCCAAGCCGACACTAAGAAATTCCTCAGGAATACTCAAGTCATCTCCATGATCACCCATTGACATGCTCTCCTGCATCTCGATGCTGATATCCCAGTATTTCCGCATTGCTTCGTAACACTACCGCTACTTTTTCACCTAAGCAGCTTTTCATTCCAAGCAACTCATTCAGGAGTTTTCTAAGCGCCCGAAAGCTGCACTACCTTTCGGCTCAGGCGTTTCCGCATTGCCCTAATCAGGGTGAGCCGAGTGCTCGCTAACCTTTAATATAAGTCTTTTTCATACCGATGAAGGGATCAGAATCCACGGGATTGATATCCATCAAGCCAAAGAAGTTATCAAAAAAAGCGTAATAATCGTTTTTTCCCTCTCCAGGATTTGATTGTATTCTTAGCCAAACAAATGTCTAGTCGAGGAAAAGTTAAAGGAAAGAGCAGGACACGCTCCAGTCGTGCAGGCATTCAATTTCCAGTGGGTCGTATATTCACCGTCTTTTGCGTAAAGGAAACTACAGTGAACGAATTGGTGCCGCTGCCCCCGTCTATCTTGCCGCTGTAATGGAATATTTAACAGCTGAAATATTAGAACTTGCAGGAAATGCCGCTCGGGATAACAAAAAAGCAGAATTGTTCCTCGACATCTCCAACTAGCTATTCGTAACGATGAAGAGTTAAACAAATTGTTACGTGGTGTAACAATAGCCGAAGGAGGAGTCCTACCACACATTCAGGCTTCTCTGCTTCCAAAGAAGACGGAAAAAAATTCTTAAGACTTCCCTGGCAAACTGCCGGTCCTTTTAAGGGCCAATCAAATACTGATAAAGGGAGCCTGATCGTACTTTACTATCACTGTCTTATTACACACATACAACACTCGCTAATTTTCACAATTTTAGTAACTTAACATTCTTTAGTTTTTTTTTAACATAAAGCTACACAAAAATTTCAAATGTATACGTAATTCTCCTTACTGTGCACTAGTAGCACACGTCGGATTTAATCTTGGGGAAGGCCCGACTTGAGAATACATTACGCATCGCATACGACCTATGGCTGAGCATCGGCAGCGATCGCTAATTCATAAGTAGTATAGATATAGAAATAGAAGACACGACACAACATAAATAAAAAAATGAATTTTAATTAGGAAAAGATTTTCGAAAAAAATTCTAGTGTTTTTCTTTGGGCGGGGGGGACTTTTCCCCTTCTGGATGCACCACTGCAGTATACAATGTATACAATACCTTGCATTTGAAGTGGGCAATATTTTGTAGGCATCAAACATAAACACACCCTCTCCTTTATTAATATCATTTGCATAAATGTTTGCATAATATCATGATATGATGTCCAACTAGATGAAATAATTAAAGCGAACATTAATAAAGCTATACTTTTATAGCTTTGCTATACAGTCGGGTCTCTTTTTATGCAGTAGATACGTTCCACAGAAAACCGCACAAAAAAGACCTAACTTAGGTTGAAAAATTGGGGATACATTTCATACTTTTCTAAAACCGCATAAAAAACATTGTCATCACAAGATCTCCTAACACCAACTCTAACCAAATGGAAAGGACGCTTCTCAAATTAAAGAATAACAAAGACATCATCATACTTAAAGCCGACAAAGGCAATAATACAGTCATATTAAATACTAAAGATTATGAAGAACAAATTAAAAATCTATTATCTGACACGTCGGTCTATGACGTTCTCAGTACTGATCCTACCCTAAAAAACCATAAACACCAATGAACTATTATTACGTGGAATGACTAACTGGCCTTTTGAAGTAATAAGAAAGCTAAAATCAATGCACCCGCTAACTCCAAGATTGAATGGCGTTCCTAAAACTCACAAAGAAGGTATACCATTACGTCCAATAGTTGATGGAATCTATTCTCCTACTTACCAACTGTCAAAGTAGCTTGCAAAGATTTTACAACAACACATTCACATCTCGGATACTTATATTAAAAACTCACAACATTTTATAGAAAAATTAAAAAAAAAACATCCCTATCTATGAAGATGATATACTAGCAAGCCTGGACATTACATCTCTGTTTACAAACATTCCAGTTGTTGGTGTCATCAACATCTTAGACTTGTTCCCAAGAAACATCACTACCTTGTTCAATCACTGTTTAACTTCTTACTATTTCATTTGGCAAAAAATTGTCTACAAACAACTCACCGGATTAGCCATGGGTAGACCCCTCTCTCCTCCTTGTGCTGACTTATTCATGGAGGATCTAGAGGATAAAATCTTATCCGAAAACCAAAAACTTAGTACAGATATGTTGATGATACCTTTCTCATTTGGAATCATACGAAAGAAGAACTAATGGATTACCTCAACCAAATTTGAAAAAGATGGAAAACTGCCGTTCCTAGACATCTTAATAAAGAAACAAACCAATAATAGTATTACCCTATCTGTAAAAAAAGTCTCATCATATTTCCCAGAAACTTAGCATTATCCATATGCTCAAGAAAAGAGCTATACATTACACAACAGACCAAGATGACCTACAAACGGAATTAACTACGATATCCAGAGAGCTATCTTTAAATGGTTATCCAAAAATACTCTGCAACAAGATTCTCTTTACTGATATACCACAAAGACAACGTGATGACGTCCAATACATC
Source organism: Typopeltis vanoorti (assembly GCF_054136105.1). NCBI lineage: Eukaryota > Metazoa > Arthropoda > Arachnida > Uropygi > Thelyphonidae > Typopeltis > Typopeltis vanoorti. The sequence goes on from NC_143566.1 coordinate 94,841,664, forward strand.
AGTACTTACTATTCCATTTGTCAGCAGCATTTCCAAAAAATTGGCTAACCTTCTAAAACCACATAATATCAGAGTAGCATTCAAGCCGGTCAACACTATTCGGAAAATTTTAAGATCACCGAAAGACCCTCATCCATTCTACAAGTACTCTGGAGTATATAATATACCTTGCTCATGTGGTATTAGTTAAGTAGGTCAGACCTCTAGAAGCTTCGAAACGAGAAAGAAAGAACACATAGGGTATGTCAGAAACAACAGACAAGGCCATTTCAGGCCTTTCTTGCCATTTTCCCCCTACCAACCATCTCAATGAGTGGGATAAAAGCCTTATGCCCTGCATAGAAGATAACTACCATTCCAAACCTTCAAGGAAGCAGCTACAGTCGCCCGCACAACTGGAAACCTAAATAACAATCAAGGTCTAACCTTACCAGAAATTTGGAAAGCTTTAATCAGATCATTTAACATCAAAGAAATGAACTTTCACGCCAATTACATCATGAGTCATAACAAATAAATCACGTTCCCAAGACACGCGCATTGTCTCGCACAATACTAATTTTAATACGAATTAGAACTATCAGTTATAACCTAGTCTGTTACCTTCATATAGCTTACTAATTTGTATTCCCTGAAGATGCCGATAGAAAATTTGGCGAAACATGTAGGACGATAAATTAAAAGCCACTTGACTAACATTATAAAAAAAGTGTAATAGTTTATTTACATAATAGTCAAGAAAGAATACCACACAATACCAAATATTATTGACTTAGAGATTAAAGCGAGACAAATGCAAACTCAAGCTAATTTGCATTTGGCAATCTCACCCCCCCCCCCCACATGCATGAGGATAAATTTATTTAGTTCATGTAGTGCACTACTTCCAATTTATTTTCACAAATGACCTGTGTCACGTTATTCCTGTGGAATATACGGGATGTCATAGTTCACTTTCTCATTAAAATCAGAGCTATTTGCAAGTTAACTTACGTAAAACGCTTTATTTTATGCATAAATGCAAATACATTTTTCTATCTCATACTTCATTAGTGCGATTATCTTATTTATATTATTTATAAAGTTAGTCCCAAAATGCGTTGAATTTAGATAAATACTTGTTTTAATTATATAATACTTAATAATATAAATTAAATATGCTTCATCCCTCGATGACTCTTGACTCCTGGAGGTGTTTCTATAATAATAATAATATTATTATTATTTCATAAGGGAAAAGAAAAAATAGGAATGTGCAATGCCAAAAAAGTTTTTAAGGTGGAAGTCATAACCACTTAAAATATGGAAAGTTAATAAATGCGATTGGCTCATATTATTATTGTTTTATAATTTGTTAGAGAGCTGTTGCACTAAATCGAAAGGAATTTTTTAAAAAAAAATATGCTTCGATTTCTTTGTAGCGTGTTATATTCTAGAATCTAGATATATCCTGGACAATTTCACAATCCCCCCCCCAAAAATTATTCTTTGTTTCAACTACTGCAATCAAAATATAAACGAAGTAAACTTTTACATTTAATCTCTAAATTTCCAAGAATTACATGAACCTTTCTTAATAAGGGGATTTAGGGATTAAGATTATTACAGTTCCTAGCATTCATAATCTCGTTCTTAACCCCTATGTCACTTCTGGTATTAAAGTTCAGCAGTTATTTTAAGTACTGGGAATTCCTTAGTTTTCCAGGAAAATTCTCAGGTTAAAAAAAAGAAAAAAAAAAAGAAGACACTATCTCTTTTTTTTATTATTCTAAAGTTTTTTTTTTATCGTGCGCAATTATTAAACACAAACGAAAAAGAATAATTACTTAGTATTTTTTTAAAGTTGTCACTTATTTGGAAAATGTGGTAGGTAATCAGTCTCTCTATAACAATTTGTCGAGATACAGTGTATTACTGACGTTTTCCCATTCTTCTTAAGTAGTATTTATTTTTATGTATTATTAGGAGAGTTCAGAGCCTAATGATGGAATTTAAAAAAAATCGCATTATCTCCTAGGAGAGATTAACAAAAAAAAAAAGGTCACAACTCAAAATAGCCTCCAACCGAAGTTTCCTTCATCTGTCCAACGACTTCTTTCAATGAACTTGCTAGGCAGAATTATTTAAAAAATAGGGGGGGGTGGAGGTCTAATAATAAAGAATATTTGGGTTTCAGTAAAGTGTCTAATTTTGTTTTTTTATGCTTGAAACAGAAGGAACGCTATATCAGTTCTGACCATAGATCTTGTACTTTTCGACTCACAAAGGCCATTCACCGACAGTTTACACTTCTTCCAATTTTTGCAATGACAGTAAACGTCAAGGACAACGATACGGATGCGCTGGCGTTTTTCATCTCCCAACTACTACTCTCTCTCTCTCTCTCAGGACAATTACTGTAACTGTGTATGCTGTTTCGGATTGCTAAGTTTTTCAACTTTTAGGTCACGTCGTAAACAGCTTTATATGATGATTCCTGACCTTTTGTTGAATCGTTGTATTTTTTTGTTTCAGGGTTACAAATATTATTATTATTATTATTATTATTATTATTATTATTACGTGACACCTCTAAGGAGTCCAAACACTCATCGAGGGAGGGCACCTACTCTATAACTCTTGGTCTCCACCACTCAATCCACCAACTATAGCGAACCGCATTATCTGCACCAACGCCATCCTACTGCTCACCACCACTAGTATTTTCACAGACAATCACAAAAAAAGTGGAATATTGGAATTAGTTATAACCACTCCTTTATATAAATGAAGATAAAGCGACAAATTATTTTCAGATACCTGTCTTGAAATGATATATCTCAGTTCGAGATTCTTCAAAAATTACCAATACCTTCGCATGCAAATAATTCCGTTTTTTTTTTTTTTAAATATAGGGTTAAAAAAAAAGGCATCTAGTTAACATTGTTTCGCTGTTCAGTCCAGCAGGAATGTAGGCATACTAAACTACTAGGGTGTGCTGAAGAGTTATAATAATCACTATGCAGCAATTAAGGTGTTTGTCAGAACTCCCACTCGATAGAACTCGTTCTTCGAAATCAAGTCTTCCTTACGCTGTTTTGTACAAACACACAATATGCAACTGTTCATAAAAGACATAAGCAAATTTCTTGTTCACACTTAAAGCTCTAGAACAGGGGCGGGGGGAAACCCTTAGTATGCCAACGACTTTTTTCCAGCACACATCCCAGTGCTCACTTTAAAAAATAATTAAATAAATATCACATCTTCGCTGAGTTGTATATTTTAACTTAATGGAATGCACTTTTATTAAGTAGTGCGATACCAAATAAAATGTAATAAACAAACAAACAGTATCAACTGTTTTAGTAATAATAATGTTTTAGTAATACGAAAATGAAACATGAAAAATGCGAAAAGTTGGCCTAAAGGAACTTCAAGAAGTGATGCAAACAGTAACCAAGGTGGTTAATTACATTTCCGCACGCGCTTTGAATAAAAGACAATTTCAGAATCTATTGAATGAGGTGGATTCAATGTAATGTACAAAGAACTAATAATGTACAATGTTCGTTGGCTTAGTTGAGGTCTTGTTCTGAAATGATTTGTTGAATGCCTAAATAAGATAAATCAAGATCTTTTTGACTAATCAACAAATGTCTTATACAAAATGTATAATATCGTGTGGGTTTATAAACTGATGTTTTTTGCAAACATTTAAATGACTTGAACCTTAAACTACAGGGCTCTGGTAACTCTTGATGTTATGTTTGATGTCATAAAGACATTTGGAATGAAACTAGGATTTTTTAAAAGGGATGTAGACAGTGAGAGATTTAGATATTTTCTAAACCTAAATAATATATATATATATATATATATATATATATATATATATATAAATCAGAATTATTGTTTATTCTTTTGCTGATGTTAAAAATTGCGTTTTAAAATTGTGTTACTGTATATAGCTGCTAGAATTACAATTAAAAGCAAATATAAAATATACACGCCATCAATTAGTTAAAATTCCGTCACTATTCTTACATGACTTACAATAATCATTCTTATAATATTCTTGGATTTTACCGCTAGTGTGATTTTTGATTATTTGAAAAGGTTCTTCCAATACTTAAAAGATACAAAATAACGTTCCCCGTAAAAAAATTTTGCATCAAAAATTTGGAGATTTTGGCATGAACACACACTTAAAAAGGTTGCCCACCCCCTGCTCTAGAAGGTCAAAGAGCTTTTAATGGTCACACATCCACACTCACGCAAACTAGACGCTACACTAATAGTTCTAAAACTTATATTGGATGAAAAGGTAAAAAAAAAAAATCAGTGAATCGAAAAAACTGAATTAATATTTCTAGAACACTATGCTATTTTATTATTTGTAATGGCATATATGTTTTGTTGATTAAAATATTTTGCACGTAATGGTTCATTGTCATGATTTTTCCTCCGATAATTTATCTAAATATGAATAAATAAAGTTGTCAAGTAAGCAAGCTAGATTACGCTAATCATTCAATCATGTACTCAATGTTAACATCACAAATGGATCGCTTGATGGCTTTTTTTTTTTTTTTTTGCAACAATGATTATTCAGGTTATGATTCAAGAATACAGTAATTCGTTTCGTTGCTAAGCGGGAAATTAATACAATTTTTTAAAAGATACTTAGCATATACATGCTAATATGCTGGAAATATATAAGGTATCAACATGCCTTATATATTTCCCGAAATATAATAATTGCACAGAAATTCTATTTCTTTCTTATAATGTACACATTAATGAACTCAGATTGTATACACTTATATTTTCATGTTACACACACACACATATATATATATATATCTTTTTTTTTTTTTTTTTTTTTTAAGATTTGAATGACTAGAACCGAGATTTAAGTTAAAAGGTTTTAATATTAAAAACTACTAGTTTCGGCTTGTAACAGCATTCAATCAATAAACAGTCTACCTTAATATATTAAAATAACATATTAATTTTAATATATATATATTAAAATTAATATATTAAGGTAGACTGATTACAAGACTGTTTTTTGATTGAAGGCTGTTATAAGCTGAAACTAGTAGTGTTTTAATATTTAAAACTTTTTACTTAAATCTCGGTTCTAGTCATTCAAATCTTTTAATATATATATATATATATATATATATATATATTAACTCTCCTGGAGTCAAAAACTCATCGAGAAAGAGAGAGAAGTTTATATTTATTTCCAAAATCGAGATTTCATTCTGTTTGTGATATTAGACACAATAATAAGCAGAAAGTTTGCAATGAGAAACTATGCTTGAATATTATTATCAAACTTAAAATTAAAAATACTGTTATATTGTGTAATTGCGATTAAATTCAAATAACACTGCAACGTTTATTGCTCAGAATAAACAGGAACATATTTTTATTGTTTATTATTTTTGCGAAAAAAAAAAAATGCGTGTTTCATTTTAGTGAATTATTCAAGCACAAAGAGAGGATTTCTTAAAGCTGAAAATGACGTCATCGAAAGAGTTAATTTCCAGAGGCGTCTTATTTAAATACTAAGAATATGAAGAACGGCAGGATTACGAGGAAATACAATTCCTACTGCAGCAATCAAACAAACAAACAAAATACAATTGGCTGTAGTTGTAATAAGCAAGAGCCAATAAGCAAGACAGTATACCATGTGCTGGGAAAAGTAGCTCTCTGATTGATTAATAGTAATGGCCATTAGAAACTCGGGCATCGCATAAAAGTAGGGGTTCAGGAAAAAAAAGCGTAATAGATCTGATTGCGGAGGCCAATTATGACCCCGATTAGATCTTTGGTAGTATTACAGCAGTGAAGCTAATTTTTGTTTTTAAAGAGTGAAGTTAAGTTTTGTTTTGTGATTATTTGATGCATCAACAGCGTGCTCGATCATCAGAGCAGGTAAGACTTTTATTTTATTTATTTTATCTTCAAAAACATTTTCCAGACCCTCTACTGTTCCCAGCCCTGTGCAGCACTCAGTGTTGAAGGGACAAGGCAGGTCCTTCCCCCACATCAAGTCTAGATTATGGATTCACCATATGAAGATCTCTCCTTCAAAGAACTTCTAGCTATCTTTCGGCAAATTGGTAACATCCTACACACCAAATGGCCAGGAAAGATAGAAGTTCATCAGATTATGGAGGTCGAGACAGAAGACCCTCAAACCTCCGAAAATTCTCCTAGCCTCACACATGACAGCGTCAATTCCTCCGCTGCAGAAACAGATTCTAAGGATTACCAAGAAGTCAGCAGAAAGAAGAGAAAGAAAGGGTCTCTTGCTGCAGAACCTGAATCTGCACCTGAAATGGACACATCAGCACAATCTAGTGCAAGCACGGAGATAAATATACCGACACAGTCCAAAGAGCGGATCCCACCAGTAGTCCTGCGATCGAAGGAAAAATGGTCGTTACTCGCAGAGACGATGAAGAAAAGTAACATAAAGTTCTCGTCAGCCAAAAACACAGATGACGGAGTACGCATACAGCCCGAAGGAACAACGGACTACCGCCAGCTCACCAGACTTATGGACGATCATAAAATTCCCTACCATACTTACCAACTTAAAAGTGAAAAGAACCTCAAGGTAGTGATCAGAGGATTAGTAGAAAATATAACAACAGAAGAAATAGCTACTGACCTCAGATTACAAGGCTTGGAGCCAGTCAAGATTTCGCGAATGTATCGCGCAGACAAGCGCCCCATGCCTCTGGTCTTAGTAGAGATCAGTAAAGACCAGAGGGAAATTTATGATCTTAAAATAGTCTGCAACTTGGTCATCAAGACCGAGCCACTACGAAGAAAGGCATCGGCTGGTCAATGCCATCGCTGCCAAAAATTTGGGCATGCGCAAATGTTATGCAGAGCAGACTACAAGTGTGTGAAGTGCGGTGGCAAACATTCCTCGCACACTTGCGTCAAGCCAAAGACCACACCTGCTAAATGTGCGAACTGCAGTGGCCCACATCCTGCAAACTACAAGGGTTGTTCTCTCCACCCATCAAACCTTCAAAAGCCTAGACAGGAATTAACCCAGCCCACTCAGAAAAATATTGTGAGATCTGTGCCTGAAATCCAAGTGCAAAAAGTCACACCAGATAAATCATATGCTTCTGTGGTTTCCTCGAGTAACATTAAGGTACTCCCTGCAACTAGCTGTCAAAATTCCTCAGCAATACTCGCTGCCTCACTTGGGGAGATGCTAATGGCCTTCAGCAAAACAAATCCAAGCCAGGCCGACACCAGCAAATTCCTTAGGAATACTCAAGCCATCTTCTCCATGATTAATGACTAACCCGGCTTTAACATCAAATTCTATGCAGATAATATTCTGGAATGCAAACGGTCTAAACAGCAAAATTTTGGAATTACAGGAGCTTACAGATCATTTGCAAATTGATATTCTCCTCATTAACGAGACGCACCTACGTCCCTGCGATAATCCCAAACTCAGAAACTACTCGTTACTTAGAAATGACAGACTAAATGCCAGAGGTGGCGGCACTGCCATCTTTGTCAGAAGAAACATTCGCTATAATGAGATTAAGAAGATTACTACATCTAACCTCGAGGTGACAGGCATAGAAATTCTTACCAACAATGCAGGCAGCTTAAAGATGTACTCTGTATACAACCCCCCTGGCAAACCTCTACTCCCCTCTGATCTCTCTCAGCTAGTGGATACAAATGAAGCAGTAATAGTAGCAGGAGACCTCAATTCCAAGCATCCTTTATGGAACAGCAAAAGCTGTAACAACAACGGAATGATCCTCTACAACTTTGCCTTGCAGAGAAATATCGTTATTGCAGGCCCGATTGAGCCAACACATTACGGAGCGACCGGCAGACCTGATGTTTTGGATATTGCTATTTTTAACAATATTTCTCATCAATTCCGACTTCAAGTAGTTGACGAGCTAAGCTCAGATCATAATCCAGTACTCTTAAGTCTAGGGGAGGAACCTGAGCTCATTCCCAGCCAATCCCACACAAACTTTGCAAAATTCAAGACTAAAATGAACACTATTATAGACTCAGTACCGACTATTTCCACCCGTGAAGAAATCGACGCGGCAGTCAACAATCTTGAATCTAAAATACAGGCTGGCTTATCCGCAGCTTGCTCTACTTCTACCCCAGCTCAAGTAAACTTACTTCCTGCAGAAATCCTTGCTCTGATAAGGAACAAAAATAGGCTCAGACGCCGCTATCACAACACGCTATCTCCGCAAGACCGTCAGGAACTAAACAGAGCGTCCAACCTCGTCCGTTACGCTCTAAAAGATCACAGAAACCAGCAATGGGAAAGAAAACTCTGTTCTCTCAAAACCGAAGATAATTCTCTGTGGAAGTTGACTAAAGCTCTCCGTACAGATCGCTCTAACATCCAGCCCATTCACGGAGAAAGTGGTCTTGTTTACAGAGATGACGAAAAAGCAGAAGCACTCGTTCAATCCCTCCAACTTCAGTGCCGTCCTAATTATGCACAAGCGGATCTAGTCTTCATAGAAAAAATACACCGTAAGGTACGCTCTGTGCTTCGGAGACCTTGTAGCTATAAAAATATCTGCCCCACCTCACCTAAAGAAGTCTATTCAATCATCAAGAAGCTCAAAAACAAAAAAGCCCCTGGTCCAGACGAAATTACCAACAAAACAATCAAGGCCCTCCCACACAAAGCTGTCATGCATTTAGTAGCGATTATCAATGCAATTCTGAGAATTAATTATTTCCCCTCAAGATGGAAACAAGCCGATATTTTCCTTATTCTCAAGCCTGGTAAAGCGCCTCAGATGCCACAGAGCTATAGACCCATCAGTCTTCTATCATGCCTAGGAAAAATAGCAGAAAGAGTCATTCTCAACCGACTTAATGAGGAGGTGATTAAAAATAACATCATTCCGAAAGAACAATTTGGTTTCCGTACTGGACATAGCACTACACATCAAATTCACAGACTGACTGAGTTCATCACTACAGGCTTTAACTGGAAACAGCACACAGGAGCTATCTTTTTAGATGTTGCAAAAGCTTTCGATACAGTCTGGCACAAAGGTCTCATCTACAAATTAATTGCAGCCAACATCCCTCTTTATCTTACCAAAATTATTAACTCCTTTCTACAGGACCGTAAAATTCAGGTTAAGTTGCGTGGAATCAGATCCTCACTGAAAAAAATCACTGCTGGTGTCCCTCAAGGCTCGCTGCTCTCACCGCTGCTTTTTAACATCTTTGTTTCTGATGTTCCTAGCACATCACTAACCACTATAGCTAGTTATGCGGATGATATGGCTATTCTTAGCAGATCTCTCAGGCCTAATATAGCTACTCAGCGATTACAAACTGCAGCAACAAATTTAGAAGACTGGTTCAAAAAATGGAGAATATCTGTAAATGCCGATAAAAGCACTGCCATTCTTTTCACAAGAAGACAAGCATCTCATGTTGGAGAAGTTAAACTTTTTAACACAGCCATCCCATGGAGATCTAGCACCAAATATCTGGGCATTCAACTAGATAACCGTTTAAACTTTAATTCCCACATAGTTTATGCATGCAAAAAAGCAAACTCTGCAATTGCACAACTCTACTCTCTCCTCAATAGAAGAAGTCAAGTCAGCACTGATAACAAACTACGGATCTACAAAACAATTATCAGACCATCGTTAACTTACGGATCACCAGCCTGGGGGCACACTTCCCCCACAAACATCAACAAGCTACAAGTTATACAAAACAAGTGCCTCCGTATGATCTTCAACGCTCCGTGGTTTGTCCGAAATACTCTCTTACATCGAGATGCCGATATTCTAGATATTCCCACTTTCCTCCATAACAGTGCTACTGCTTATTTTGCCAAAGCAGCTGTTCATCCAAATCAACTCATTCAAGAGTCATCAAATTATGACGAACACGATAGGTGGAAACACAAGCGCCCGAAAGCTGCTTTGCTTATCGATTCTGGTACCTCCATACAACCCTAAATAGGGTGAGCCAGGTGCTCGCTAACACTTAATTCATGACTACTCATACAGATTAAGGGATCGAAGTCCACGGGACTGTAATCCATCTAGCCAAATCAGGTTATCAGGTTATCAAAAAGCGTAATAATCGTTTTTTCCCTCTCCAGGATTTGATTGTATTCTTAGCCAAACAAATGTCTAGTCGAGGAAAAGTTAAAGGAAAGAGCAGGACACGCTCCAGTCGTGCAGGCATTCAATTTCCAGTGGGTCGTATTCATCGTCTCTTACGTAAGGGTAACTATGCCGAGCGTGTAGGTGCTGGTGCTCCGGTGTATCTGGCCGCTGTGATGGAATATTTAACAGCTGAAATATTAGAACTTGCAGGAAATGCCGCTCGGGATAACAAGAAAAGCAGAATTGTTCCTCGACATCTCCAACTAGCTATTCGTAACGATGAAGAGCTAAACAAATTGTTACGTGGTGTAACAATAGCTGAAGGAGGAGTCCTACCACACATTCAGGCTTCTCTGCTTCCAAAGAAGACGGAAAAAAATTCTTAAAGACTTCCCTGGCAAACTGCCGGCCCTTTTAAGGGCCAATCAAATACTGATAAAGGGAGCCTGATCGTACTTTACTATCACTGTCTTATTACACACATACAACACTCGCTAATTTTCACAATTTTAGTAACTTAACATTCTTTAGTTTTTTTTTAACATGAAGCTACACGAAAATTTCAAATGTAAACGTAATTCTTCTTACTGTGCACCAGTAGCGCACTTAGGATTTAATCTTGGGGGAGGCCCGACTTGAGAATACGCATCGAATACGACATATGACTGAGCATCGGCAGCGATCGCTAATTCATAAGTAGTATAGATATAGAAATAGAAGACACGACACAATATAAATAAAAAAATGAATTTTAATTAGGAAAAGATTTTTGAAAAAATTTCTAGTGTTTTTTCTTTGGGGGGGGGGGGCCTTTTCCCCTTCTGGATGCACAATACCTTGCATTTGAAGTGGGCAATATTTTGTAAGCAAAGATAAACACACCCTCTCCTTTAATAATATCAAGATATGATGTCCAACCAGATGAAATAATTAAAGCGAAAATTAACAAAGTTATACTTTTATAGCTTTGTTATACAGTCGGGTTTCTTTCCATGCGGTAGATACGTTCCACAAAAAAACGCATATAAAAAATCGCACAAAAAAGACCTAACTTAGGTTGAAAAATTAGGGATACATTCCATACTTTTCTAAAACCGCATAAAAAACATTGTCATCAGAATTATCGTCGCTATTAGTTTCGTACAGAATTATCGTCGCAAACTAATAGTTTGCGACGATAATTCTGTACGTTTGCACCAGTTTGCAAATGGTATCGTTTTCGAACTGGTGCAAAATCACTTTCATCACCAGAAGAGATAGTCAGCGCATCAGATCTGTATGGTAAAGGCAATGGTTCTTCACAAACAGAATTAGCTTCACCCTCCTTCTATGCTAATTTTTTGCTTCTGACAATGTAATCAGTGATTAAACTTTGCGATGATGATTTTACTAATTTTTTATACAGCTCGCGATATCCAGACATGCGGTTCTTCAGCTCACGTTGGAATTTAAAGGCTCGTTCAGAATTTGTCATTAACAAGAAAACGATTTTCCAATTTATTGCACAATTCAAGACCTTCTCGAATTATATTTGCAGTGAAGGGAACAGGTTATTCTTCTAATTAAGAGGGAGATGTTAAATCCCGTTTTATTTTATAGCCGGGTACGAAACACGGGTCGAAATCCATCGATATCCATAGTTTCAAAGCCGAAAAAAATAGACTTTCGGCTTATTATCTTTGTAGGTTATTCTTCTGTTTAACTATCCTTTTCTGGATCTTCGATTATATCTAATTTAATCGATATCAAATAATATCATCATCACTTAAGGCATTATCCACAAGCAATTCGTCTACATCATTCTGGCTAAATTTATCAAAACTTTCTCCACCAATTTCCTGTGCCAAAGTAATGATTTCAGCTGATAATGTAGACGTTTACATGGTTGCAACACATCCAGGCCAAACTGCTTTCCAGCAGGCATTTAAAGTTTGTGGTCTTATTTCAGCGATAGCAGATACAACATGATTTAAACAATCCGAAATAGAAATTTTTTTCCAAACGTTAGTTATCGTTAATGATTAATTTTCTAGTTTATCCAATATAAATTGAAAAGTGTGCTTAACGTAATATTTTTTTAAAAGTAGCAATTATGCCTTGATCTGATGACAATTCTCCCCCCCCCGTCCATTATCTGCTCTAGCAACCGTGATTTACACAACTAAGCAAAATAGATCAATGAAATTTAAAAAAAAAAAATCATTGGGAACCATATATTATTTAAAAGCTCATTTTAAGAATCCCATGTATCTATACGCAGTCAATTAAGATGAGGTACAGTACGCCCACAGATTCGAGATCCCTCGACACCTCTGCGCATGTCACAAAAAGGAGAATCCATTCCGATAATAGGGTAATCAATCCGTCTTCTGGGATGAGTTGTTTATTATTATTACACGTCGGAAAATTAACTTCTTTTATGATCATTGTAATAGTTTTTAAAGTGGTAACTATTTTGCTTGTATAACAGTTGGGAAATTTTATCTATAAAGCACGTGATTTCGCGTGTTGGCGACCAATTCGTACGTCCTTCATTTCTTTCTCCCCTTGACCATGAATCGACTATTCTTGGCACCAAGCTAAGCGCAGCTCTACAAAGTGTGGGTGAACTATAAAGAGTGTAGTATTCGGATTTAAAAAAGTTATTCCTCTATTTATTTAAAGGAGATAGAAATAAAATTAGAAATTACAGACCAATACCTTATACTATCCACCGTATCAAAGGTTATTGAAATCCTCATAAAAATGATTAAATAACTTAAATAATAATTATTTAATAGCTTTAATTTACTTGATTATTTTATTTAATTTAATTATTTAATAAATAAATAAAATAATAAATTCAATACGGGTTTAGACCCGGATTGAACACCGTTAAAAACGTCGAACATAAAAGTTTATATAGTGGAATAAATAAATGAATGTATATAGCAGCCGTTTTTCTTGATATATCTAAGGCGTGTGTTCATCATGACCTTTTACTACTACTGAAATTGTCTAGATACGGCATTAGAGGAATTACTAAAAGAATGGTTCAAATCCTATCTGAATAATAGAAAACAATATACCAGCTATGACACATTCAATAACGCAACAAAAATAATAAAATACGGTATTCCGTAAGGTTCGGGACTAGGACCTATCTTATTTTAATATATGTTAATGATCTGTGTAAATACAAACTTTTGGACAAAATGATATCGTTCGCTGATGATTGGTATTAGTACACCGAAACGACCCTTGAGGATCTAGAAAATCGGATTAACTATGATATGCTGAAACTAAATAAGTGGTTTAGTAATGGTCTTAAAATTAATACCTATAAAACCAAATATATGTACTTCACATTAACAGATAAGCTAGACCACAATATAACCATAAAACGGCCTGAAAAAAAAAAAAAAGTAGTGATATCTCCACAAAACTGCTTTGTTAAAAACACAAAAGCAATCAAGTATTTGGGCCTCCATATCGATATCAATTTGAAATGGAACTCCCACATCACATATAAATGTGATGTGGGAGTTCATTTTTAACAAAGAAATATTATTTTTATCTACGAATTTATAAAATAAATTTTATTATTTTTAATTACTGCATTTACAAATTTATTTTAACAAAAAATAAATTGAGGTTCGTAATTAACAGAATATATTATTATCTTAAAATATTTGTAAATGCAGCATTCTTAACATGCTTATATTATTTTTATTAATCAATAAATTCCTCATTGCAATATGATATCGCCTGTTGGAGTGTTGATTACTACAATCCACTTGCTTTGATACGAATACAAAATAGAATAATTGAGCTATAGCCATTACTGACTTCGCACATTCAACCAACGATCTGTTTGGCATTCATAATATTTTGCAATTACAGAAACTCCATCCTTATTGTTGTACGCCAGCAAAGGTTGGGCGATTGGTAGAGCCTCTACTACTAGTGGCTCACGCAAAAAGTTAAGCAAGTTTGAGCGCGGTTAGTAGTTGGAAGTCTTTGAACTCCATGGAGGCGTCACATAATAATAATATTATACGTAAGAAAGAACATTGTAAGTTTTTCGGTATATAACGTAGACTATGGTTTACGTGACTGGAACTTGTTGGTAGTATCCTCTCATAAATTCTTTGAATACCTAGAAACAATCCCCTCCCTCAAAAAAGTAACCTTAGAATGTGCTTTCAGAAAAAGATTGCTACCTCATGAAACTAAATAATGTTGACCTTTATTTTAAACGTATATCATAAGAGATCGCTATAACTTATATACCATGTCCAATTATGATTCTAATATATTTTCATGTTATGTGAGTCTTCATTGACTGTATCTATGAAGACTTTCATGTTATGTGAGTCTTCATAGATACAGTCACTGGATTATGCAGTGACTGTATCGCACAAATTTAATTTTATAGTCACCAGTATGGCTACGGCCTTTGATTACACATTGAAAATAAATAAAATATTGTAAAAACTCACTACCTTATTTTATCTGATAATGTATTTTACTCTATTTGTATATATAAGGAAAATATTTTTATTTGTCTATAAAAAAATAATCCGCCCAAAATAAAGGTCAAAACCAACAGAAAATGTTGATAGTATACTTGAATTGCATATTTATAAATATTATGTATATGTGATGAGAATAATAAATAAATATTATAAACGTGAAAAATAAATAATTAAATAAAGTGGACATATTTAAAAACGAAAACAAATTCAAAATTGAAATTACTATATATTTTTATAGTTTTGCAGGCTTCCTTCTGACAATTTCGATTAGTTATTTATTAGTACAACTTAGCGATTGATGGCATTGTATTGAATAATTGCATAGTAAATTATTTTTACGGCACGCACAGATTCATGTGAAGCATTTAGATTTGCAGTCACACTTCCGATATCCTTGCTCGATGAAAAAATATTATCCTGTGATAATATTTTTTCATCGAGCAAGACGGGAATCGTTGTTGAGGACCAGCGAAATAATATATAATGGATTTATTATTATTCGACACTTCTATGGAATCTTCGGACTTTTCGCGAGAGGTAATGAGTCCCGACATTTTGATAAGGCAGTGTCTAATGTGCTTTGGCCATTACTATCCTGAAAAACAAAAGACTGAACTTATTTATTATTTTTCGAAAATACATCACGAACTATTGCTCAACACAGTGCTGTGAAAATTATTTGCATTGATAGTCAACATGTGGATATTGTACTATGTTTATATTATTTTATTAAAGAAACATATAGTACCCTCAGACAAAAACGCTGTTATTCCAAGTTTTTCCAACGAACGGCATCGCCTTATAGGCAGCTACGGGTATCCCTTTAAGTGGAAATTAATTGAATAAGTATGGATCTAAAAAGAAAAACTTTAAGAAAAAAAAAAGGTACGAGGGGTTTCTGAAAATTAAGGTAACATTTTTTCTTAATAATGGTTTAAGGGAATGGGATAAAACACGATGGATAGATAAATTCGTTAATAACATTCAAAAAGTCCGCCAATGCAGTGTGATGTTACTGTCGCTTCACAGCGACTGCCATATGAGTGGGGTCCAAAACAGGTCTACGTTGTTATTCGTTTTTTGTTTTCTTTTTCTCAAGCAAAAGGGTCTTCACAAAGTGACATTCACTGTAAACTGATTGCTGTGCATGGCGAGAAGGTGATGCCAAAGAAGCATGTTTTTGGTGTAATGAATTTAAAGCAGGCCGTGGTGATATTGAAGACATCGGACGGATAGGCCTTCATCGAGAAAGACAGAAGACATTTCGCTCATTAAGGGCATCGTTGTTGAAGACCAGAGACCGAGACTGTGTGAAATTGCACACGTGATTGAACTTGAGTAACTGCAATGTTTACGAAATTGTTCACGATATCCCTGACTTTTGAAAGGTGTGCTCCCGCTAGGTGCCCCAACAGTTCTCAGAGGAGCACAAGGCAACACGCATGGAAATGTCTGGAAAATCTCTTGCGATACAGGAGACGAAATGTGGGTTCATGTCTTTACTCCAGAGAGCAAACAAGACTCCATGACCTCAAAACATCTACAATTTCCAGTGTGCAAGAAATTCAAACCTTTGCCCACTGTCCAAAAACTCATGGCCACAGTGTTCTGGAATGACCAAGGCGTTCTGTTGGTGGACTTCTTGCCAAAGAGAGGAACAATCAGTGCACTGCTTTATTCTGTCTTTGGAAAAAAAAAAAAAAAAAGGCCAACGACCAAATTCGACGCAAACGACTCGGACTCATGACATGCGGCGTGATTTTGATGCACGACAACGCTACTACATACCACTAGTGAGTGGTTGCACTCGATTCCTTGGGAAATTTTGCCACATTTCCCCTACCCTACAGCCCGGAATTAGCACCTTCAGACTTTATCAGATTTGTTCGTCCTCCTCAAGAAACCCCTTTCCAGAAGGCATGTCATTAAAGGTGAAAAAGTTCATTCATTAGGCGGTGCGATGTTGGTTACTGGGTGTGGGCACGGACTTCAGTACTGTACTAGTATTAATAAATTGATCTATCGTTGGGAAAAGTGCGTCCATAAATTTGGAGACTTCGTGGAGAAGTAATGCAATTCAATTATTTCCTGGTGTATAATTTCAACTTCATATTATTGAATATCCTCGAGAACAAAAAAATGTGTTACCTCACTTTTCGAAAACCCCTCATATATAGTTCAGTTTGCATTTTGTCAACAGGGATGCTTTAACCTTTTAGCACATTGTTAAAAAGATATATGAAAGACAACAAACTGGTTAGAAAAATGGGGTATTATCAATACACTGATGTCCAAAACCTAATGAGAAACACTAATTCTGAACACAACCATAAAGTCAGACGAATCAGCTTGTGGCAATTTGTATAACTGACAATTTCGAATAGAAAGCGGATATATATTCAAATTTTGAATCATGTGCAAAGGGGTTAAGTGGTAGCACTCAACAGGATACAAGGCAAAAGGTTACACTAAGTGGATTGTGTTTGAAGAAAGCTCTTTTCGTGAAGGAATAGAGATGCAAACTTGGATGTCTTTTTATGTCTCAAAGGCATCATATAGATTTCATGCGAGGAAGAATCACTGGAAAGATTGAAGGCCACAGTGTTTCAAGCAACCAATGGAATATTCCAGACGTTTGCTAAGAGATAGCCCTCGCACTACCACGGAACATGAAGACAAATTTTTGGTTATAACAACAAAACATAATCAATGCACCATGGTTAACTTGCATGTCGACTCCATTCAAGCACAGGTGTGTGAATATCTCAGCAAACTATGGCAAAATACCTGTAACGAGTAGGTCTATAGACCCAAAGGCCTGTAGTCTGCATCCCTTTATCCACAGCTCATTGTAGAGCACATTTTCAGTGGTGCTGTATCCATAAAAATTGGACAAGACATCAATGGGCTAATGTACTCTTTACAGATGAGTCATTTGTCTTTCCTCTGATTCTAGATAACACGTGATCTGGCGTGATAGTGGTATTGCTTACCATTGTGAGAATGTTCTTGAAAGGGATAGATATGGCAATGCTAGGATCTGATGTGGGGAGGCATCATGTTTTCAAATGATGCAACTAGCTACAAGTGTTGGAAAAAGGGATTATAACTGGTAGGCGATATTGTTGCAATGAAGTTCTTCAACGTTATGTTCGATTGTTCCGTGGTGCTATACGCAAAGAATTCATTTTTATGGATGACAATGCTACACCACATCACACAAAAGCAGTGGAGATACTTCTGGAGACAGAGGATATTAATCGAACGAAGTGGCCACCACGCTCCCTAGTTCTCAATTCCATAGGACACATTCGGGATGCAATAAGCAGACGAATTGCTGCCCGAAATTCCCCTCCAGACAACAAACAAGGCTTTCTCATGCTCTGTAGTAGGAGTGGTTCAGTTTGCATCAAGAACTCCTGAATCACTTGGTGTTAAGCATGGTACGACGTTGTGAGAACTGCATCTCAGTTCAAGGTGGGCATATTCCATACTGAAATGTCTCATCGGAAAGTTTTCTGTAAGCAATTCACATTAATATCTTAACTACATCCTTAGGAAATCTGCAGCTTTTGCCAGAAACATATTGCAATTTAATTTGTACGAAATTTATAACATTTTTTGTGTAATACAATTTATTAGTGTACTGGCAATAAATTTATGTCCACATTTGGCTGTATACATTATCATCTCTTTCTCGTAAGTAAAAATTTTCGTCAGTGTGGCTTTGATTTGTTTTGGAAGAGCTATTCTCAGTCATGCTCTTTGATTTCCAATCATAATATGAATAAAAAAAAAACAACTAAGAAATAGAAACAGAATTATGCCTTTGGTGTGTAGAGGATACTCCGTGTATGAAGTCGCTAGTAAGAATCCGGTATAGACACAGTGATCTCAGTCAAGTCAGAAGGTAACATTCAGCCATGAGGAGAAAAAGGTACTTGTGATTGAAAAGGATTTAAAGCATATAAAGAACACCATAAGTCGAGTAGCATTCTGCAAACCCTGTCTTCGAGGCAGATTTATGTTCATGGCAAACAGCTTGCTGCAGAGATTGGCAAGTCTCCGACTGTATAATATTCATGCATCAGAAGCTCGGAAAACTTCATTAAAAATATAGTGTATAAACTTGGGTCAAAAATAGTACTAAAAAGATCGACGTGGAACTATGCTATGCGCTGTCGCAGGAGGATTCGGGGTATGGTAGTTTTCAGTTGAATCTATAATTAATATGTGCTAATAGATGTGTCCAAGTTCGTATGGTTAACGAATAAGTCCAGAACGTAAACTTCGATATATTAACTTTCCTGTGAGTATTATGGTAAATGCCTTTATCTCCAAGAAGTTATATAGACGGTTTCAATATCATGCCACAATGAAGCATAACGTCTTATCAATCGATGGCTAAAAACAATATATTAGAGCATGGTCAATGGCTTGACCGAAATTCAATAGACACCGTCAACATATGCCTCAAGTCCAAGAGGTTGAAATGGAACTGACTTCAATAGTTGATGGAAGCAATCATGTTTTTGGTATTATGGGTTTTCACTTTATTTAAATCACTTTTAAAACTAATTATACCTGAAAACTACTATTTGTAGTTAAATCACATCCTACAAAATACTAAAAATACTGCTTGTAGCAAATGGCTAATCATTTTTAGAAAATATGTAGACTTGCAGTGAGTATGTGCATCTTATAAGCCTATTACAACCAACCATGAAACAATATGGACAGTTCTGATCCCATACATTTCTCGTATCTATGAACCAATCTTAATCCTTAAAAATATAATATAACATGGCTACATTTATTATAAGGGAATAAATGGCTATATTTATTCCCTTCAACAAACTCTTCTTGGTTCCTAGATTCCCATGAACGATCTCTTTCACTATGTGGCGTCTAACAAGTTTCTTGCGATTGTCACTAGTTTCTTGTGACAATCACAAAAGGATATGATAGTATGTCCAAAGTAGAATTCGAACCTGGTTTGAGTGGAAATTCAAGGAAGCACGTGAAATGCTCAAACATGATCCGAATTTGAATAAAAATGGTTTAACCATTCCAAGAATGTGGAGGACCCATCTGCAACCTTCATAGCAACCACAAAGAAAAATCTCAATACAAGAAGACTTGAAGTCTTTTTTTTTTCTTCTGAACATTCAATAGCAACCTTACTGTACAAATCCAGAAGATAATCATAATACAATATGAACTGTATAATTCCAGAAGAATCATACTACGTGACAATTTTAGCAGTTTATTGTAGTTAGAGGGCAGGCTATGAAAAAAGATTAGTTAACAATGTAGATGTAATTTATCTGTATAGAGTGCAACAGCATGTAGCTTGGTTCTTATACACATTTATCCTTTTGATGATGACCTAAATCCAGGGGTCGAAAGGTCAAGTTATTTTATTATTAATCAGTAAAATAATCTTTACAACACGTGTGTTTTGTGTCCCAAAATTCATAAATATGAATGCTGATCACTGTGTAACCTTAAAAGAAAGAATTGGAGATGTTAAAGTCAGCTCTTTGCTTTATGCAGACAATGTTATACTTCTAAATAAATCCGCTACAAGTTTGCAAGATTCCCTTACTAAATTGAATAACTGTTGTAATAGATATGGTATAAAGGTCAGCAATAAAAAGACAAAGACAATGAAAATAGGCAGAATCATTGAAAATATCAACTGTATTTTGAATGGGGAACCTGTGGAACAAGTAAAACATTTCAGCTACTTAGGCACGATTTTTAGTGAAGATGATAAATTAAATTTGGAAATAGACAACAGAATCAACAAAGCTGGTATGGTAGGAAGTCAATTGAATAACAGAGAAATTAGTCAGAACACTAAATTAGCTGTATACAAGACAGTGTTCAAACCAGTTTTAACTTATGGATCTGAGAGCTGGGTCAGAACTAAAACACTTGACCAAAGACTAGAGACCACAGATATGAGAGTCCTGAGAAAGATTAGAGGCGTGAACAGATGGCATCAATGACAATACCATATTAAAAATGAGGATATTAGGTAAGAACTTGACATTGTCAGCATCCAGGAATGCATAAGCAGAGCTAATCTCAGGTGGTATTGTCACGTGAACAGAATGGGCGAGGAAAGATTAGCAAAACAGGTGTTCTCTTCCAGGTTGGCAGGAAAACGACCCAGAGGAAGACCAAGATATAGGTGGATTGATACGGTACAAAGTGCCTTAGACGATAGAAATATAAGATCTGATAATGTTGGAGTCTTGACAAGTAACAGACTGATTTGGAGTAAAATTGTAGATAGGAAGTTAGCAATGATGTAAATTTTGCATGTTGTATTATCATATCCTGGACACCCCTTGAGGGTACATGTCAGGAATTTGATGATGATGATATTTAACAATATACAAAAATTTTTATAAGTTATTTTTATAGAGATGAAGTCTTAATACTGCAGATATAATTATTAAATCTATGTATATGAATTGGAAAGCTCAAATTGCCATTCCTTAAACAGTAATCACTAGATGAGTTAAAATCAAGTCATTTTATTTCATTTTTCATTCACACTATTGAATGTAACTGCATTCCTCAAATAGAGAATAATGAAATTAAACTAACATTATCAGAAGGCATAGCAATAAAAGCATTATAATGCTATTATTGTCCATTTCTCATATATCACGTCTGAGATTTGGCATTATGTAGGCGTCTCACTGATGCCCCAGGCATCAAGGAGAAGCCTATATCAGCCATTATTCATACAATATCTATCATACTTTTCCTTGAAACTGATTCACCCATTTCTTCTTCCCCTAACATAAAATGTGGTCAACCCTTGCCAACCAACATTTTTATACAATTTACACAGATCACTTTCTCTTTCCCTTCTATGTACTGAAAAAGTTTTCTGTGACAATTCTTTAAACTCTAATAACTTAAGTTTTAAAGATATCCCCTCTTTTCTGCCTATAAACTAGCCTTTGTAACCCACAGGCGTTCAAATTTATATACTCACAATGAGCATTCGATAGACCTACTTATGAGTCATCTCTGATTCCTATCAATTTCCTCATCTCCAAAAGTATTTGTACAACCAGATCTACGAGAAACAGCAGATGTGATTTTATTAACTCCCTTACATATAATGCAATTAAATTGCATTTTATGTCAATAATTTAACTCTATTCTCATATCAGATTGTCATATCTCTCAATATATCCCCACCTGGATAATACTGCAAAGTCATTCAATAAATCTACTATTCTTTTTGTTTCTACTGCCTTCCTGCCATCACTTGGATAGCTGAAGAATGACAATAGAGTAAAGTTTAAATATCATGAACCTGAACAGTCTGGACTTGCCGAGAATACCATCTGTAGTAAACAGAGTTCACTGGAACAAGGCAAGTCTTTCATATGTCATTACCTCATAGAATATCTTAAAAAAAAAAAAGTATGAAACTTTATTCTATTGAACTAACATATCTGACGGTCCATCATGTCTATCATTATGTTAGATAGGAAAGATTAGCAGATTCAAAATATTAATTACACACACACACACACACACACACACACACACACACACACACACACACACACACACACACTAGGGCAGGCTCTCCCCCCTGGGCGTATTTCATATTTCATAGTTCAGCAGCATTTAAGTTAACTTAGCATTAATTTTCATTTCTCAACATGTATTCACATTCTTCCACCATTGTTCAAAAAAAATATTTTCATAGTAGAAAAGCTTTATTTTAAATTTTCTACTGAAACATTTTATTACACAAAGAATAATAAAATAAATTTTAATATGCAGAACTAAAACCTGTGAGTAACAAAAGTGTTGCAATAATTTGAATTTCCTTTAACAATGAGAGATATCAAATCAAAATAAAACAGACATAATATACATTTCCTAAACCATTTTCTCTTCTTGATATTTATAATGGAGATCTTTGCAGTCATCCTCACTGATTTTTTTCCAACCAACATCTTTTACATGGTAAACTAAAAATAAAGAAATGAACTACTTTAAAGCATTTAGATACATCATATTGCATCAACACTAATTTACACACAAAAATACAGAAGAATTCACTTTGTTACATATACTCAACAATCTCATTGACAATTCTAGCAGTTATGATAGACATATTAGCCTATATTCAGACTGTAGAATACAGAATAAAGACCCTGAAAATTTCTTAATCCAATAAGGTGTTCTGAATAAACTGATAACTATATCAAAAATATCTCTGAAATCCTGACATCTCAACTATACTATGAAGTTATTAAAAAACATTGTTAAACCTCTCAGGAAAATAACTGCACCTTTATCATTAAAATAATAAACTCAAGATAATCATAGAAATCTCAATGTAACATCTAAAATAATCCAGTCTTTTAGACTTGATAATTCTGCTTAGTGATTGTTAATTAACTGGTGACCAATTTCCCATATAAAATAATGTAAACAACATCATTCTTTATTTCATGAAAATCTAGCATCATAAATACCGCTCTTAGGTACTACCAATGCACAGAACTTATCTTGTATATGACAAATGCAGCTTGACAATACAACAGGACCAATAGTTCAAACACAAAAAAAAGCACTAAATTAAAAATTTGAAAATCAATATTACAAAAAAAGCTAAAATTAAACTGACATTAATGTAAACTATGTATAATGTTAATTTACTACATTTTCTATAAAAAAAAAATACTCTTGAGGAACTTTAAGGAAAGTGAAAAATGGATTCATATCTTTGAATTGGAATATTCATAATCATATACTGCAACTAAGCACAATGTGCACATGCATGCAAGCCCATACAGATTGAAATTCAGAAGGCTAGACAACCAAGAAGTCCAAGAGTTGCATTACTTAAGTGTTCCCTGAGTATCAGGGTAAGAAAAGCATTACAAAGCCCATCAAGATGATAAAGAAACATCAACATGCTAGAGATATCCTAAGAAATGTTTCTCCTGATTCTCAAATAAAACTATAAAAATATGCATCATTTGATGCACATTTTTAATATTTTTTCCTGTTTACTAGTCATTTGCATATTTCAGAAAATACATGCAAAGACGTGAACTGCATGCCTTCAGGAGTGGTGTCAGTCTTGACAGAGTAACCCCTTTGGTCAGTCAGCCATGATTAGATGCAGGCACCTTCCAAATTCAAGCTCTCCTTATTAATTCCTTAATCCAGATTCTTAATTTATTCTCCCTATATCAGCTTTACAATATGCTTAGCTGCTAATTTCTGGCAACTCACAGCAAAGATACATATCTGCTATCCTCAATTACTCCCCCCCCCCTTCCCATTCAGGCCATTTGTTGTGGTCCATATTACTCTCTCTTTTTCTGATGATTATGAATGACTTTTTTTTTTTTTTTTTTTTTTTTATAAACAGGTGGTCATTCATGACCACGTTTTCAGAAAAATTTGTCTATTTGCAGGACAAAATAGTTACCTGAGAGGAAAAATTTGCTGTTTCAATAAAAAAAACTAGCAAACTCACCTTCAGTTCAAAACAAGCTTTTTTGTTATATAGAAATGCTAATCACGTACACAAGAACTGAATCCAATCTCTTCCAATTAAGAGCATGTCATCTATTTAATGCAAGATATTAAAAATATATGTATTTTTGGTAACTGACATTCTAATAGTTATTAGAATGTCAGTTACCAAAAGAAGACTCCTTTAAGGATAGGATGGTTATAGATATTTTTCTTGAGATAGCTAAGTAAGATTTTTAAGTTATAGTTATGCACATATTCACTTGCCATACTTACATGGGCTAACACACGAATCTTTAAGATTCTCTTAAGCTGGATATGTGCTAAACACTGGAAAGTAATTGGTCTACAGCAGTGTTTCTCAAACTTTCAGTAGCAGCATACCCATTTTAAGGATACTTTTGTCTGATAGGAGTACACCTGAGACCCCCTCTCAGACAAAGGAAATTTGGGAAAAATTATACTTCATTCAAATATGAATAATTATAAAGGAATTTATTTTTTAACATTTCGTATTATAATAATTCTCAAATATGGAAAACAATTTTTTTAAATTATTAAATATATTTTTGGTTATTATACAAATCTAATATATGTACGATAGAAACAAGAATTACGAAACCAAATTTTCAATTATAAACAAAAGTTTAATGAGATGAAAGAAGTTAGTTTGGTGAAATCTGGTAGTACATTTGGTACTGTTCCACATCAAGAAAACTTGTGACATAAAAATGGTTAAACTGATGATGGAAATATATATGCACACAGGTGTTGAAACAATCACCGAGAGTCATTACAATTTAAGATACGAATGATACCAAAATTTAGCAGAGTTACAACCACGTGGTTTGAACTATTTGAATTTAAACTTTTAAAGCAACAGTTCAAAACCACACAGAGCAACTGTACTGTCAACCAGATGCTGCCCTAACGGAGCCCATTCAATACATGACAAGAAAAACATTTTGTTTGAAACCTCCTTTAGATTTTTTAATCATTGAAAAATTAATCACAAAATAGAATGAAGAAATTCTGTGACAACACAGTGACAAAAATATAGAAAAAAGTAGAATTTTAAAGAAAAAGTGCCACCTTTCTATACTTCCTTCAATTCTAACTGCTGATGTACAACTTCAATATAGAATAAATATTGCTCAATATAACATTCTGTTTACACCATATGAATGAAGCATTCTAAACAGGTTTTCTCTTGGCACAAAACTTAAAATACAGACCCTTATTATATCAAGATTTCTCAACTATTGCAGTAAAGTGAAAATCTGATCTTCATAATCTTTATTTGACCTGAACTTCTCCTTTTCCAATTTAACTTCCACAATTTTTTAGCTTCTTCTCAAGTATGATTGTATAAATCTTATCTGGAAGTCATTAAGAAATTCCTCTATAATTCTCTCATTTAATAATTTTTCAAAATGTTTATTAAAAATGTCTAGGATATTTTTTATCTTCAGTTTTCATGTGAAAATGTTTTATCATCTTTGATTCCTTTCACTGTACTCTTTCCTCCATTTCTAAGCATTTTCAATAACTTCCAGAACATGTTGTCAGGTTCCAGATATTTATTGCTATATTCTTACCAAAATCTTTCCATGACTTTTGTTTAGCTATTTTTACACATAGCTTAGCTTTGCTTAATTTTTTTCTTTCTTTCTGATTCTTTTAGGGTATCTGCCAACTCACTTGCTAGGAACTTTCAATATGTTTTCTTCTTTTCAAGGACTACCTCTATTTTTGTCTGCCATGGAGTTCTGATTTTTCTACCCTTGCATCACATGCCTCCCAAGTTGAATAATCAAGGCATAGAGCTGCTCAATCTTATTTTTTAAAAAAAAATTATTAGACATTTTTCTTTTCAATATAATATTTATTTTTATCTATTTATTTATATTATACATATTAGATGTAATTAAATGTTAAAAGGCTTTTGTTGCGTAAAACTTTTCTGTATCAGTACCCCAATGATGCAAGTCTTACGAAGCGTTGGGTTTTAATTTCTTATTTTTATTAAACTCTTTATTTACATCATAATGTAGTCTCAATACTGAAAACTGCCCACAAAACATTACAAATGATTATAAATGAGTTTGTTTTCTGTAAATCAGAACCATACAAGTGTGGAAAATAATCATTGTGTGAAGTGATTTCTAACTAGAAGAATGAATAAAAGACAATTCAGAATTTCCAACTAGAATAATTAATAAAAGACAATTCAGAAGAAATAGTGAACTTTTTAAATATGTTTGCATTTATTTTATATAAAAAAAACTGGCAATTGTTTCATGAAAGCAATTATATCTTCAATAAAGTTCAAGGGGGAAAATGCACTGTCACCAAACCATAATTAAGCAAAAATTCATAAAATAAACCTGATTCTCTGACATTGCAACCATTTTCCATACATTCGCTGTCCTCCCTGCCAGATTAAAAAAAAATAATCTGGTATGGATATTTCTCTTATTTTGTTCTGCCCCATTAATAAGCTACAATTATATGATAAAAGGAGTAGAAATATAAAAATGTATAAAATTGAAAAAAGAAAAAAAAAATTATTTACAACCTTTTATGGGTGGGAGTCACAAAAAATACCATAGGCTAATGGCCTTTCAGGGTGGGAGGATTCAAATAAAAAAAATTTACTGGTACTAGTATATCATGCCCACATACTAAGTGAGTGAATATTTCAGAGTATTTGAAATGGACAAATGGAGCATACATACCCATCCAGGTATGTATGCTCCATACATACTGGAATTACAGAGTGAGTAACTGCTTGGTCCATAAACTCCCATTTATTAATGGTAGGCAATTCTTAATGAAACTATCATGTAACATATTTTATGTGAGATTAATAAATTAATACAACTCCCAGATTTAAAAATAACCTGAAAAATAAGCCAAGATAATGCAAGAGATTCACATTTGTGAGAGTTTTGCGTATTTCATTTATAGAATTCACAATCTGGTTCTATTTTAATCATTAATTTTTTTTTTTTTTTTTACTGATCTCTTCAATTGAGTATTTTAGTTAGCATCTCCTGCCTGAAAAAACTTAGGTTTAAATTTAATCTGTGAAAGAAATAACTATCAGACCTTCTTTAGACAAGGCTGTATTACACAGATAATTTTATGCATAAGGCTAACTACATTACTCTGTATTAAGATGTGACTAAATAGTAAACTCCTGAACACAATAATATATATTAAGAGGATTTTAAAGATGATTATGATATTTAATAAATATCATATTCATTTAACTCATCTTTCCCCTCCTCTCTGCATATCTGAAATGTGATCAGTTATAAATTAATTACACATAAATTTTTCAAATGGGTGTGCCTAAAGAAAAGATGGCAAAATCTGAATGAATATCTAATGTCTGAAAAGGACAGATGTTAGCAGGTCTTTAAAGGATCAAGTCCAATGACTGAATTAAATTTAAAAATTTCCTAGTACACCATCATAGTAAAAAAAATAAAATAAAATAATAAAATTTAAAAACTTTACAAGAAATTTTGAAACGGAAAATTGAATTTTAGATATATGGATATATAAAAATACTCACCTCTAACAATACCACCACTGTAGGCATCTCTATGTGTTGCATGATAAATTGCTCGTCGAGCTATATCATAAGCTTCTTCATCTGACATATTGAAATCATAACCACTGTCTAGTACTCCATATGCATAAGTAGACCCAGAACCAACAGAAAAAAGATTACCAGCAAAGCGACTACCTTCACTATCAACATAATAGAGACCCGGTCCCTGGATAAAAATTTAAATGCTCGATTAACAATTATTCCTATAAGTTGCATTTATAAATGATTAATTTAAGCCTTGGAAAGTAATTTCGGGCAGAATGCTTTATTTACCAATGTCATTAAAATACAACAAATTAAACCTACTTGCTACAAACAACAGTTCCCTTTGTGTGCAATTGCAAGGATATGGGTTACAAACTATTACAGAACTATGATCCTAAAAAATAATGTCACACACTTTATTTCCCAAATTTTAGGCATGAATAGCTTAATGTTTAGGTTTCAGGTTACTCAGCACTCAAGAGGCATTCAAATTTGTAGATGCTTCTATGAAACAAATTTGCATCCTTCCAAAGCACACTGTTGATTGCTGTTAATCTCATATTCTGCAAAGCCCAACCTGTAACATTTAATCACATGAATATAAGATTGGTGTTCTGAAATACCTTTTAAAACAGATCAGCCCATTTGTCCAAAATACAACCAAGTTGAAGTTATATGGAATTTGATAGATGCCAAAAACAATGGAGGAATTTTGTCTTTAGGAGATGCTAAAAGTAGACTGATTTAATTGACGTAGCAAAACAGTTGTAATTTCTTGATGATATGAGACACAGATATGCATGCTGCTTAGAAATGCCCATAACATGTGGGATAGGAATTCTAAGAATATCATCTCTTCTTGTAGAATTTGGAGAGAAATGATTAATGATTTTGTCAATGATTTTTTGGTTATAGCTGCAGAGAGTGGAGGTTTGTTTGATAATAGAAATTTCTGGCTGAAGAGATATTTGTGATGAACAATTGATCTACTCAAGATATAAATTTTAGGTGCCACCTTAGATAATTGTTGATTCAACTGAAGTACTACAGAACCTCCAAGTTACTCTCCAATCTCCTCATTCCCCTTGTAGGCCGTTCCTATTCTTTCATTTAAAAACACCTTTTATCTAAAAAATTTAAGAATTAAAGTCAATGTCCTTTTTTATTACGTCCTCGAATATCTATCTATCTTCTAAATTTGCATCAATATTGTTGACCTTTTTAAATCTGTTACAAATTCTGGATATTTCACCTGGAATAGTGAAAACCTGGATAATATGGGTGATGCCTTTGCTATTTAGAAGCATACATAGCAACACACACACACACACACACACACACACACACACACACACACACACACACACACACACACACACACACACACACACACACACACACACACAATTAATGATTTGCATCCAAGAATTACATTTTTCAAAGGAAAAAAGTCCAATGGCTCTTTAGTCTTTCTAGATATTCATATCAAGCAAGAAGCAGGCTGCTCTCTCTCACCACATCAATAGACCAAAAACCTAACTTTTCCAATTGTTAAATACATCAAACATCAACATAGCACCCTTTTCAAAAACATGGTATAATCGATCTCTGCTGTCAAGAACTTATACCTGTTTATCAAGAGCTTTTTAGTGAAAAATTTCCACTATCAAGGAACTGCTATTCTCAATGGATATAATACCCCCAACTTGTAAAAAAAATCAACCATTTCTCTCCAAATTCTACAAGAAAAGATGATATCACAGGATTCCCATATAATATGGACATGTCTGAGCATTTGTCATCCCCTTAAGTAATTTCGACTTTTAGCTATTTATACAAACTTAATGACCAAAACCACCTACTTTTACCATCTCCTAAAGATAAAACTCCTGCTCTATTGCTATCTGGCATCTATCAAACTACATTTAACACATTTTGGGCAAATGGGATTTTAAAATGTATTTCAGAACACCAATCTTACACCTGAATGATTAAATGTTATAAATATGCTACATTATATCTACAATGTCTCTTGAAACAGAGTGCTGAAGTCCTACTCAAAAATGGTTAGAATCTACATTGTTCCACTCATCGCTGAGGTTAGAACAATGCACAGGGTAACAAGTGTAACAACGAAGGGTAACAAGTGTGGTAAGAAAAGCAAAAGCGGATTATGAAAGAACATTAGCAATGCAGGCTAAAGAGAATCCCAAACAGTTTTTTCGATATGTTGCAAGTAAAAGAAAAAATGTATACGGCAGATTGATTTTAAAGAATGCCGATGGTAGGGAGGTAACCAAATCAGCTGATATAGTAGAATTACTGAGTGAGCACTTTGCAAGAGTATATCATCCAGGTGGTGACATTGCAGTAATGGAAGAACCAACAGCTTATACAAGAATTGTGGTGAATGAGGTGGAGGTGAATAGTCTATTACAAAACCTCAGTGTCAATTCATCTGTGGGATTGGATGGCATGCCAGCTCGTGTCATACGAGAAGAGGCTAAAGAATTGTCAGTGCCTTTGACCACTATGTTTAATTTGAGTCTCGGGTCTGGGTTAGTCCAAAGGGGGTGGAAAGAGGGGAAAATAGTTCCACTGCATAAAGGAGGTTCCAAGACTGCTGTTAAAAATTACCGGCCGATCAGTATATCAGGAATTGTTGTCAAGGTCTTGGAGAAAATAGTCAAGAAAAAAATACAGGATTGGATAGATGAAAATGGGATACTGTATGGGGGACAACATGGTTTTGTGAAGGGTAGATCATGCCTCAGTGAATTACAGTGATTCTACTGGACCTTGCTAAGGCCTTTGACAGGATACCACATGGAAATCTAATCAGTAAACTGTAGCATATGGGGATGGATATAGGGTTGGTGAGATGGATAGGAGGTAGCATATGGGGATGGATATAGGGTTGGTGAGATGGATAGGAGGTAGCATATGGGGATGGATATAGGGTTGGTGAGATGGATAGGAGGGTGGTTGATGGAGAGATATCAGAGAGTGGTTTATTCAGGAGTAGAGTCCAAAAGACGGCCTGTGACTAGTGGTGTGCTGCAGGGATCTGTTCTTGGACCACTACTTTTCAATTTGTTCATTAACGATATAGGAAAAGATCTGGGAGGAAGTGTTCACTGTTTGCTGATGATGCAAAGTTGGGTAGAGCAATAGTGAGTGCACAGGATGTCAAAATTTTGCAAGATAATTTGGATAGTTTGGAGGACTGGGCTAAGATAAAATGGATGTCAATTTAACGTGGCAAAGCGTAAGGTTATGCATTTTGGGGTGAAAAGATTAGCAGCAGTATATCACATTGGTGGAACCGTACTCCAGGAAATTGATGAGGCTAGGGATTTGGGAGCGTTGGTGGATAGGGAGTTGAAGTTTAGGGGACACATTGCAAAAGTGGCTAAATCAGCTCATCAAATCACTTGGTTGCTGAAAAATACTTTAACAAGCAGACAAACAGGTTATTGTTCCTCCGTATCGAGCCTTGATAAGACCCCATCTAGACTACTGTGCCCAGATATGGGTGACAGGGTTTCTTCTCGATGGGGAGAAGGTGGAGAGGATCCAGAGACAAATGATCAAGATAATAGCAGGAATATGGAATGAACCTTATGAGAACAGGTTGAAGATTTGTGGGCTGAAGAAATTGGTTGATAGGCAGAAAAGGGATGTATGATTGAGACATTCAAATTACTGAAGGGTTTCTATAAGATTTATTCAGAAGATATTTTTGAGAATAGGACTGGTAGTGGGAGGACTAGGGGCCATCCATGGAAGCTTGGTAAGGGTGTGGTTAGCAAGGGTGTTAGAGCTAGGTTTTTTACTTGGAGAGAGGTAAATGAGTGGAATAAGCTGCCAGAGTCTGTTGTGGGTGCCATGACTGTAAATGAGTTCTAGGTGGAGTATGATACTTCACCTTGATACTGTGTGAATGTCGAATAGTTCTTGACATGATGTTGGGCCTCCCTCGATGAGTCTAAGGACTCCTTGGAGCTGCCCATAATAATAATAATATATGTTCCAATCTAAGAAATGAAGTATTTGTGCCCAAGATTTGGGGATTTAAAAAACAAACAAAAAAAAAAAAAAAAAAAAAAAAAAAAAATCCAAATGGTCTCTCAATCTACCTGCTATCTCCATGATGCAATAAGACAGTGAACAGGTGATGTGGGCAATGTATGCTGGTAGGGATTTGTGAACTACCAGAAAGGCCACATCAATACTAGGCTAAAGCAGGGGACAATAATAAGTAGGGTGAGCAATCTACTTGTGTGATGTAAAAATTAGATGTTCATAGAAACAAATTCAAAATATAGTTCAAATATTCCTAATCAGGAAAAAAAATTGGAAAAGGCACTTGCCGTTTTCAAACAACAAACAGAGCACGTTCAGGATTGGAAGTTGGAACGTTTGTTCCATAAATCAAAAACAAGAAGAATTGAATAAGCAAAATATTAAAATAACTTGCATATCAGAAACAAAAAGGAAAAAGGTAAAGAAATATATAATTAAATAATTATCACATTTTATTTCAATGGAGTAGAGAAACAAGACAGCTAAAGCAGGTGTAGAAATAATCATACGTGAAAATTTTCAAAATGAAATAAAACAATGGAATATATATCTAAACAAATACTGAGAATAAAAATAAAATTGCAAAATAAAACTAAATATAATCGGTACCAGACTGGAAACAGTGCAATATCAGGTACATGTGAAAGATTCAATGAAAACAACTCAAATTGAATAAAACTGGTTCAGTTTTGTATATAAATTTAGAGGAAAAAAAAAAAAAAGACCCCTGCAATCAATTTACCCTTAACAGTTATCAAAATCTGTCTATAAATTATTATAAGCAAAAAAACATCACATGATATCCAAGAATTAAGATGCAAGGACTATTTCTCTACCATACTCACATGTCACCTCAAAACATATTGCTTCTGTACTATAGAAACTTCAGAAACTTTAAAGCCTTTTAAGAAATTCCCCAAGATAATAGTCCTTTGTGAAATAAATTTTATAGACTTGATGCCTACAAAATTTACTATACTTGTTGCAAGGCTTACACAGCTGACATTGGGAGAAGTTAAAAACTCAGAAGAGTGAATACCACCACCACAACAACGCCTCTTACAATTTCGGAGATAAGATTTCAATGTATGATGCGGTCCGTGAAGTTAGCCTAGTGGCTGTGCACTTTGTAACCATATGCCTGAAGAAGGAGTGTCCTAGGTTCGATTCCCGTCGATGATGTGAGGAGCTGAAGGATCTTCCTCAGCTATAGCCAAGTTAGCCGGTCTTGGGTGTGGACAGCAGGGTTTTTTCCCCAGTTTATCCTAAGGTTTTTCATCCTGTAAAGCAGGCAAACCGGCCTTGAGAACTCAACACTACAGTACATAGTATACACTGGGGCATAAAGCTGACCACCTTATCCTGTGAACAGTTTGAGTTTCGATGATTAATAAACCCTTGACACTGCAAGGTAAAAGGAAGATGAAATGAGATGTATGATGCTACATGTTTCTGCAGAAAATCATGTAATAGACTGGTCCACAGTTTTATGATGAAATGTCTTCTTTCTCTCAGTGCTTCAAGGAGTCTAGCAAAACAGTTCATTCATAATGTGCAAAAATCCTTCACCTTACCAAAAACTAACAACAAGCTGTTAAAAAAATGACCCATGTGTAGATAGGAAAGGAAAAGGTTAGCAGGGAAAAAAAAGCTTAATGCCAGAAGAGACCCACAGATCTCTTCTGGATCAAGATCTCATTGGACTGATGCAGTTAGAAAGAAATTAGAAAAAAAAAAAAAAATTCTTGACAGGAAGTTAGTAATAATGTAAACTCTTCACATAGCACTACCATAGTATTCTGAACAGCCTTTGCACTGAACTGTTACTTAATTAAAAAAAAAAAAAACTGTCTTTTTTCAGTGAGTTTTAGATATTTTTACATCTATTTGTTGTAAAAATTTACCTCAATGATGCTGTAATAAAAAGGACAGTGAACATCAGCTGTTCTGTTTACCAAGGATGATGTCATAATAAACTGCTTTTTGTTTTTTTTTGATCATGAATTATAATAAAATATTTGTAAAAGAGGTAGCAGAAGAATGAACAATACCCCCCCTCCAATGAAAACAAACATTCTGATAAGACTATTTTAAGTAAAATAGAGGCATAGAGTCACACTTACCCTTTTGTCCCATCCAGATATCATTACTCCCTAAAATATAAGACAATGAACA
Organism: Typopeltis vanoorti; assembly: GCF_054136105.1. NCBI lineage: Eukaryota > Metazoa > Arthropoda > Arachnida > Uropygi > Thelyphonidae > Typopeltis > Typopeltis vanoorti. Next base: position 94,875,755 of record NC_143566.1, read on the forward strand.
ATTTAAATTTGGTTTTGAAAGTATAAAGTAATAATAATAAAGTAAAAGTTACTCCAGAAAGCAAACTATGAAGTTATTTGATTTACTAAAATTACTCATGTTTCATATAATATACTTCCTTGAACATTCTTATCTGTGGAGTCGAGTACCCAGTCTTCCCTACACCATCTCACTAGCGTTCTGAACAGGAAAACATGCCATGGATTTAAGGAAGTCCTATATGATTGTGTGTGTGATCCACATTCACCCAGTCTATGACAAGACTGGCCATACATTCTGACTCTTGAGTTTGGACAAAAATTTTACGCTAGTTTTGACAATCTTGCTTTTGAGAATAATGTATTTGGTTTTATTACACACATGTATTCAACAACAATATAATAATTTTATTATTGCAAATATTTCAACCAGACACTAACTGATCATTGTCATGTATCAGCATAATCACAAGGTGAAGATAAAACAAAAAAATAAAATGACAATCCTATTTACAGTGCTGAGCCATGTGCCAGATAGTGATAAATAAGATTACAATTAAGGCCCAAATTTAAATATGGGGGAAGGATGCTGCACTAGTGCTTGCCAGAAACCATCCTAAATCTTGGCAAGAGAGGAAGTCATTTTTAAATCTAGGCAGTAGAAGTACTTCAGCACTCTCTTTAAATAACTACTCAAAACTAAACCAGCACCAATGTAAAAGGAGAGTATTGGAGCATCAGATATCATGATCAGTGTGCACTCCATGATGGGCAAGGCTGGATTTTTCAGGTTTATTATTGTTGATATAAGATCGATGTTCTTGTAGTCATTTTTTAAAAAGAACATCATGCTTATCCAAAGTATGAGCAGAAGCATTTATAGTGAACTAGATAAACACCAATGAGGAATAAAGGAGACGATTTCTTTAATAACCAAGAGAGATTTTGTTGATAGGGAAAAAATGTAGGAAAATTAATTGTATCTTTTCAGGATCTCAGCAATTGTCTCAGAGATGCCTGTGTTAAGTTCTGAATGAAACAAACTGTATTAATTTATACTTTCATCATCATCAAATTCCTGACATGTACCCTCAAGGTGTGAACAGGATATGATAGTACAACATGAAAAATTCACATCATTACTAACTTCCTATCTACAATTTTCCTCCAAATCAGTCTGTTACTTGTCAAGACTGCAACATTATCATATCTTATATTTCTATAGTCTAAGGCACTTTGTACTGTATCAAAACCTATCTTGGTCTTCCACTGGGTCGTTTTCCAGCCAACCTGGCAGAGAACATTTGTTTTGCTAATCTTTCCTCACCCATTCTGTTTAAGTGACCATACCACCTGAGATTAGCTCTGCTAATGCATTCCTGGATGCTGACAATGTCCAGTTCTTTCTTAATATCCTCGTTTTTAATATGATATTGCCATTGATACCATCTGTTCATGCCTCTAATCTTCCTCAGGACTCTCATATATGCAGTCTCTAGTCTTTGGTCAAGTGTTTTACTTCTGACCCAGCGCTCAGATCCATAAGTTAAAACTGGTTTGAACACTGTCTTGTATACAGCTAATTTAGTGTTCTGACTAATTTCTCTGTTATTCAATTGACTTCCTACCATACCAGCTTTGTTGATTCTGTTGTCTATTTCATTTTTAATTTACGATCTTCACTAAAAATCATGCCTAAGTAGCTGAAATGTTTTACTTGTTCCACAGGTTCCCTGTTCACAACACAGTTGATATTTTCAACAATTCTACTTATTTTCATTGTCATTGTCTTTTTAGTGTTTACCTTAATACGATATCTACTACAACAGTTATTCAACTTGGTCAGGGAATCTTGCAAACTTGTAGCACGTTTATTTAGAATTATAACATTGTCTGCATAAAGCAAAGAGCTGACATTAACATCTCCAATTCTGATATCATGTTTAATACCACTTTCCTTCATAATGTGATCCATATAGATAATGAATAACAGAGAGGATAATGTACATCCTTGTCTCACACCAGATTTAACATTAAACCATCTTCTTGTACTTCCTTCAATTCTAATTGCTGACTTACAACTCAAATAAAGACTAAGTATCGCTTGATATAATGCCCCATTGATACCATATAACTGTAGCATATTGAATAGCTTCTCTCTTGGCACCTTGTCATATGCCTTTTCCAGATCGACAAAACTTAAATACAGATCTTTGTTATATTCCCATGCTTTCTCAACTATTTGTTGTAAAGTGAAGATCTGATCCTGACAGCCTCTATTTGGCCTGAATCCAGCTTGTTCTTCACCAAGCTTTTCTTCCACAATTCTTCTCAACCGTTTCTCAAGTATACTTGCACAGATCTTGTCAGGAACACTCAGTAGGGAAATACCTCTGTAATTCTCACATTCAGTTTTATTTCCCTTTTTATATATGGGTTTAGAGCTCTACTCCAATCATCAGGAATTCGTCCCTCTGTCCAGGCTTTCTGAACTATGCAGTGCAGCCACTGTAAAACTTTTATACCACCACACTTCAGCATTTCTGGTCGAATATCATCTACTCCTGCTTCCTTTCCACATTTCAAGCCTTTGATGGCTTTTTCTACTTCAAGTATGGATATGTATTCCTGACTGTATGCCTGTTGAGTGTTTTTTTACCACTGTGCTATCATTGCTCGTTTCATTTAGCAATTTTTCGAAGTAATTACTCCATACTTCAAGGATATCTTTTTCCAGTTTTCATGTTACCTTTATCATCTCTAACTCCTTTTACAGCACTCCTTCCTCCATTTCTAAGTTTCTTCAACAACCTCCAGAATATTTTGCCACCTTCTTGATATTTATTTTCTATGTTCTTGCCAAAGTCTTCCCATGACTTTTGTTTAGCTAGTTTTACACAGTATTTAGCTTTGTTACATTTGTCTCTGTATTCTCCGAGAGCACAAGCTGACTTATTTGCCTGAAACTTTTGATGTGCTTTCTTCTTTTCCTTCATTGCCTCTTTAACTTCCTGTGTCCACCATGGAGTTCTGATTTTTTTATCCTTGCAGACAAACTCACCGCATGTCTCTCTGGCTGAATCGATCAGGGTTTTCTTCAAGGTTTGCCACTGAATCTCCGAGGTTTGGTTCTTGTTCTCAAACTCTTTCATTTTTTCTTCAATAATCTTTGTGTATTTTAGTCTACAGTTCACATCTGAGAGCTGCTCAACTTTTATTTGCTTTGAAACTTTGTTACATGTCATTCTTTTCAATATGAAATTCAATTTTATCTCCTGCTCAAGAGTAAATAGTGATCACTTCCAATTTCAAATCCTCTGTACACGCTGGTGTCCTGCAGCAGGGAGAAAACATCACTATCAACAATAACATAGTCAATGAGACTTTTCTTATTCCTTGATTCTTCTCTCCATGTGAATTTGTGCATATTTTTATGTTGCAACATGGTGTTAGTAATAACCATTCCATGTCCTGAGCAGAAATCCAACAGGTATTTGCCATTATCATTAGCTTTGCTCTTTTCTCCAAATTTTCCCTAAATATTTTTATATGCCCATTCCTACTGTGCTAATTAGATCCTCATGAAGGACCAATGTTTCCTTGTTTATTGTGTCAGTAGCTTTCTCTGGAGACTCAAAAAATTCTTCCACTTCTATCTTAGTAGAGTTTTCTGTGGGACCATAGGCACAAATAAGTCTCATTGTCTAGTTCCCCATTCTGATATTTGCCCACATCACTCTACTTAAGACTGCCTGCCATTCAAGATTAGCCTCATATTTTGTGTTGAATACTATGGCTACTTCCTCTTTTCCTTGATTGTCATTTCCTGAATATAACATTTTGTATTTATTGCTCAGAAAGATCTCACCAGTTTTTGTCTTTTTAGTTTCAGTCACCCCTATTATGTCGATCTGGTACTTATCTAATTCTTCAGCTAACCCCATTTCTTTGCCATTCGGGATTATTATGTTGATAGTACCGATCTTTAACTCTGGTGATGTTGATTTGTGGTGTGCTTTCATATTTGTTCCAGTAGCTGACTTTTTGTCCTGGTTCCCTGGCGAAAACAACGGGGGCTTTGTTTAACCAGGCTACGCCCCAGCCGGCACGAAATTTTGTCATGTTGTACCACATTTTGTATATTGGTTTAAGCCAATAAGATTTGGTCGGCTAAATCCCAAATTGCCCATCCTCGTTCGTTCAGTATCCAGGTAGATACCCAACAGAGTGCACCACGACAAGGTGAGGACTGGACATTAGGTCAGAAGCCCTGGTCGGTTCTCCGCATTCCTTTAAAGGCTATGTGGAGGTCTCCTCTCAGTTATACAGCTTTGACCCTTAAGCATTTATATTTTCTTCAGAACTTAACATGCATCTTACATTTTGGCATATACTGATATATCAGATGGATAAAATTGCTTGTGAGTTACCAGCAACAATAATAATTTAAGAGTATTTATTTGTACATAGTGTTGTAATGTATTTACTGTGAATAGTCCATTGTTTAAACTTCGCTTTTGCTAAAAGTTTATAAATATTTTTATGTGGCTAGGAGAAAGCTAACTGGATTAAGTACCGATAGCCAGGAGCAAAACACGTACGCCAAGTACACGTGCACAGTGGAAGGAGAGCACGCGGTCCACCACCACCGAAGAGCATGCTAGGGTAGATTATGGCACTAGGTGATGTAAGGTGAAGTGAGCAAAGAGGGAGAAATTTAATGACGTAGTAAGGAAGTATTGGGTGCGGAATTTAAAAAGCAAAGCAGCGCCAACTCAGGGCTTTTTTTTTTTTTTTTGTCGTCCTCTTCGCTTGCTGATGTTTGTCCCCGTTCCTTGGAAGGATCATCGAAACAGAGATTGTGGGAGCATTCCGAGGAGTCCTTGGGAGATCGCCGGTTAAGGAATTGCCCAGCGGAGCTGAGTTCCTATTACCGCAGAGTAATCAGGAACTAAGCCTTGCCAAGCCAAATGACCGGTGAACGGCGAGCACCTGCTTTTGTCACCGGAGATATATACAGTCTGGACCATTCAGTGGGATAATGCAGACCAAGCAGAATGGAAGGTGGACCTGGAAGTGATGTTATATCATGATATATATGATGTTCTAATAGATCCCCAGCAATTGGTAAAGTAGAAACTTTAATCTGTTTAGTGAATGTATAAAAGAAGAAAGACTGTAATTATTAGTTGGACATTAAGTTTAGAAGGTTATGAATTTTATGCAAGGACTTTAGAGATATAGTTTAAGAGGGCAGTGTAACTCTGAGACATGAATGAAGAAATTAGGGTTAATTTTAATGTCAGTGAATGAATAACCTTTAGTATTGTGGAGAGTAAGCTCATGGAGAGTAAGCTAATTCACCTTTGATAGAATGTTTTAACTGAACTGGTACTAAGAGAGAGAGAAGCTTTAGATAATTATGTTTTTCATTGAAATTGATATTGAAGCAAGCATGTGCCAAAACATTAATTACATGATATGTAATCTGACTAGAGTGTAATTAAACGTTTTCTTTAGATTCAATAGTTAACTCGCCTGATTTTATTTTCTGCTCACAAACAATCGAACCATGGCAGGAGGTAATTTATGGGGGAGGCTACGACTGCAAACTAAGTTAGAGATAGATGAGGTTTGAACTACCTTCATAGAGTTTAAGAAATTAGGGATAGTGTGCTATGCCAAGTTCTGGTTCTTTGATTTTTCATTGTTCAGAAATCTAGGATTCAGGGTAGTGCAGTATAATAGAAATTTTCCTGGAATCCGAAGAAAGAACCAGCACTGAAACAAAGGAATTGCCATTGTCCATTGGGAATCTCTTTGTCTTCTACCCACGTGCAATATCCTTAAAGTTGTTAACGGCCCAAAGTAAATGTTGAGACTGCATAAACTAAAGAGTTAATGAAGTATAATTAAGGTTTCAACAGAAAATGTTGAATTAAGGAATTAATAACGATATAGACATGAAGTAAATATTATAAGCCAAGTAAGAAGAAATATAAGGAAAGTGAGGAAATACCAATGGAGCAGTCGACAGGATTTGATTTATAGACTAAATTAAAGAAATCAAAGTGAGCAGGTTATAGAAAAGATCAGGAAAGCTAAATATTAAGAAACCTCGAAACTTAAACATTGTGAAAATTGTAACTGATATATCACTATGGCACTATCATCGAGTACAGGCATGAACAAATGAATTCTTTAGAACCATAAACCTGCAACAGGTGTTTCAATTCTCTGGGGAGGAGACAAATGACATTCATGCATTTTTTTGCTACGTTGAAGAATTAAGAAAAATTGGCAGATGGACAGACTCTCAGCTACTTATACTGCTTCGCAGTAAGCTGGTAGGAAAGGTGAAGGGCTTCCTCTACTCATCTCCCATCCTAAAAACGTTTTAGAATAAGCAAATTTCAAGGAAACACTAATTGCAGAATTTTCCCGAAAAAGGAACCCTTTCCAGACCTTCTGGGAATTTTACAGGTGTATACAAAACAAAGGAGAAAGCGTGACCAATTTTTTTAAACAGATTGCTCTCGATCACACGATCAATGCGAGTGTCCATGGAGAAATCCCACCTTGAATGGATGGCGTTCCAACAGTTCAGGAAGGCCATCCATTCAATGAGTGTTATAGATTGGCAAAGGAGAGGGAAAAGGTGTTGGAGGACATGTCCAATGCAAATTTTCTGAGGAAGTTATTATTGGAAAAACCGAGCATGCAATGTCCCTCCTCTCCCCTCTGCTCAGGATACGAAGGCAACTCCGACTCAAATGGAAAAGCTTAGCCTCCGAAATCACCAGGAAAAGAACACGAGATAAGACAAGAACCAATTAGTAGGTATTTAGGAGAAATCTCCATAGTACAAGAGGTCCAATCGTGCGAGCGATGTATTGGAGAACGAATTCTGAAGGAACGAGAAGAAATCTCTGCCAAAGTAAATGTTGAGACTGCATAAACTAAAAAGTTAATGAAGTATAATTAAGGTTCCAACAGAAGATGTTGAATTAAGGAATTAATAACGATATAGACAAGAAGTAAATATTATAAGCCAAGTAAGAAGAAATATAAGTAAAGTGAGGACATAACATCTGCAACATATGAAACAAGGACTGATACAGGAATTGAGGAGCTTGAGAATTGGAACAGATAACATGTGCTATGTTGAGCAAAGATTTGAAGATGCCTATTTATTTAGATGGATGATGTGCTGAATCTTGTATGTAGTGGCCTGAAGGTAGACTTACTGTTAACAGAAGTAGCAAGTATTCCAGAAGGGGGGGGGTATGGGGAAGGAGTATGTCCAGGATGGCTAATTTTCCATCCTTTTTCCATAGTCAAGTTGATGCATGAGTGAAGACTATTGACGTCAGTTAAAAGATAGCTAGAGATTATTCTGAGTCAGGCCAGATTGCAAACACATCTATATTTATCAAATGATAAAAAAAAACCAGGAAGGTTGGGATTGTTTTGAAGAGAATAGGGATTTCTCAAGATGCTCCAAGTAGATGCAGGTGAGACAAGGGGGGGGGGCTTCCCATAGTGGTTCCTTCAATCTGCTTGTAGAATTGGTTTCTGCAGAAACCAATTCTACAAACAGAAAACTCGAGAACAATGTATGGCAGATTCCTGCTAGCTACTAAGATGCACCGTAGAGCGCATTACTTTCTTGTTGCTAGCAGCTGATACAACTGCACTTTTTTCACTTTTCTGTTGACAGTGGTACTATAAGGAATTTCCAATATACTTCTGTGTATAATCAGCATTATCAATGTACAAAAGAAAGACACTACTGGTATATTATCCACAAAAGAATAGATAGCCTGTCAAAGCCAAGCTATTTGGAAATAATCTTTCAAAGGCATCTTAGAAATCTAATAACTGTCCTATCAGAGTATTAAATCTTACTTGCATAGTATGCCACGTCCATCAACTGCATAAAATCTCTGGCTGGTTTGCATATTTTGTGGAATGAGAAATTGCCACATTTGCATGAGACCAGCTAACTCAGCTGCAGATGAAAAGCTCTTATAAAGGTTCTTCATATACTAGGAGAGGGATTTTAACCAAGATTTGTCCAACAGAAGAGCACTGTTGATACTGACTGAGCTACTCAGATGATGAATAATATACTTCTGAAAATGAGTTCAGAACTTGTTTGGAAACTAGCTGTCCTGATAGAGAGATTTTTTTTTTCTTATAAAAAACAAACCTCACAATCTATCCCTAGTTTGCCTTAATTCTCTGCTCATACTTAAACATGTATAAGTGCAATGAACTTAATAACACACACAGAACTGCTTGATCTTCACATTGACATATTCACGAAACAGTTCTGCAATTTCAAGATATTTATTTTTCTTGGTACAAAAAATCTCCAGCTTTGAAGAATTATTTCAATAGCTTTCAGTGAGATTTTATGTCCTGCCAGCAGAGAAATTTCAGATATCTTCAAGTTCAATTTTTCACTTACAAACACATCTCTTTAGTATCCATAGTGAACAGATCATTTATATAAAACTTCACAGCCTAATATCCACTTGACAGTGAAAATGCAGAGATATATGAAAGACTGGTGACTACAGCATATCAGTATACAAAAAGTGAAAGTCAATTTTAGCATGCTCATGCAGAATAAGTCATGCATCCTAATTTTCAGTTGAATTAAAATCATTATTATACTGGTACCTCATAGTCAGAAGACTACCTATCATGACTCATTCCCTGACGAAACACTTGCAACTTGCTAACCACACTCTTACACAACTTCTATGAGTGATCCCTCATTCTCTGCTTTCCTATCATGTACTAAAAATTGCTCTTTGTAAATTCTATAAAATCTCTTTGATAACATGTTTCTATCATGTCTCCTATTTTTTCATTTATTAGCTAGTTTTTGAAGCCCACAAACCTTCAGTTTATTCTCATAGGTAGCATTTCATAGACCTGTCACAATCTTTGTTACTTGCCACTGGATCCTCTCCACCACTTCATCCCCACAGAATCCAGGTTACCAGATCTATACACAAGTGGTCCATATGTAGCCTTAATTAAGCGTTATAAGGTGGAACATTAACCTCCTTATCATTTGATTGTTAGTGTGTGTTCTTCAACGTCATACTCTGATATGCTGTTTTGGCTATCTTTGCAATATGCCCTGTAAACTTCAATTCCCTGTTCACAATCACTCCAAGTCTATAGCCTCATCAGGTTCTAGCAGTTCAGTTCCATTAGCTTATAATCTCTTCTTACCAAAGTGCAGCACCTTATACTTGGCCACATTATATTGGCAGCCATTAGCGTTTCCCATATTGCCAGTCTATTTAGGTAATTCTGAATGATCTTTAGAACACTTATTTACTATTACTCTTCCTTCCCAATTTTGTAACATTAGCAACCAATCAAATATTTCCCATCAAATCATTCCCCATATCACTAATGTACAATTAAACAACAGAGTACCAAGTGCTGAGTCCTGTGGTACACCACTAGTCACCTGTCATCTCCTGGTATCAACTGCTCCATAAACCATTCTTTGATATCTGTCCATCAGCCACACTATAATTCAAATCACCAGATTCATATCTATGCCCATTTGCTCTGATTTATGCAACAGTTCTTTGCAAAGCCCAGCCATTTCCTTTATCCAACTCAAATGTCACTTTATTATAAAAAAGTAATCAAATTATTATCATATCATATAATGAAAATATTATATTATATGATCAATTAAGTAAATTAGTATCATATTCCTATCCATCCAGTGCTGAACTGTCTTTTACACTTTTTCACAACTCTTTTTCACAACTGTCAAGTGTTGTGATACCCTGTCGTTCATCATAAAGACATTCTCTTTTCACTAACGATGACAACACGTCAGCCATTACTGACTTCTTGCTTGCAGCATACTTGAAATGAGCATGTTCACTCAAGATTGACAGGGAAGACTGAGAATGCACACCAGAGAATTGCGTTTTAGAAAGTTTTTAAAGAAAACTTGAGTTGGAATGTATTAATAGTGGATTCTGAAAAAAGAATCACAGCAAGGTGCACCCTTTGACTGGAAAAGTTAGATTGCCAGAAAAGTGAATAGTAAATAAAATGAGAATTTCAATGTTTGAAAAAACACAAAATGGAAAGTTTCATCTTCTGTCTCAAGGACACCAATGATGTTAATTATTTTATTGGAACTAGTGATGAAATTAGTGAAATCTGAAACTAAACTGCCCAAGATGAGGAATATATATACTCCAATGAAACAGTGAGAATGAATGAAACAATATGATACATGCTATATAAGGAAATGCTGCATAGTCCCATTGAAGTTAATATTTATATTTTGAGAAAAGGCTAAATAAGATCCGACTATAACGAACATTTGTTTTGTAGGAATTTGTTGTGAAAAACAAAATGCTCTGTCTAGTAGACTGATTAAGTTCATGTAAAACAAACTATTAATAGAATGAGTCTGTATGCAAATGAAAATATTCCCTTAAAGATAAAAAGATCTCAAAGTATAGTTCTAATTTAGAAGAACTTGGATCCAAATAGTTTTGTAGATATTAATTTAATTTTGTTTACCATGTATACAGTTTTATTTATTTTCATTAAATATATATACTTTTTATTTGGTCTCGAGTCAGTCGTTTCCTGATTTCTAAAAATAATAGTTAAAAGTTATTGCACTAGTCAGATTGAACTCTCATAAGTTTTTCTTGACACTTAGCATTAAAAACAGTCTCTTTAAAGAGATGCACAAAATTGGCACAATATTCTTTTTATGGAGACGTTAATATAAATGGTGCAGCTGACAGGATTTTTAACATAAGTGAAACAGCTGTTACTGTTATTATATCACACCTCCAGGGAGTCCAAAGACTCATCGAGGGAGGGCATCTACTCTACAACTCTTCGTATTACAACTTCATCAACCTTCATCACCTAACACCAATGGTATCTACTGTCGACTACCACCACTAGTACTTTCACAAACATCCATGCCCACGGCGGGATTCGAACCCGCAGCCTTTTGGCTGGAGAGCGGATACTCTAACCACTCGGCCAACCAGACCATTTTATTTTATGAAAAAATAAATAAATCTTTTATAAATCAGTTTTATGGTCTTATAATACTGTTAAAATAAGTTATGAATTAATAGATTTCCATCCCCATATGGTCCAATTTATGCAAACAAGTTCCATATGGTATTCTGTCATATGCCTTTGCAAAGTTCCAATAGTGTCACTAAGTAGTTACTTCCTTTATACAACTCAAGTGTCACTTTATTATAAAAAGTAAGCAAATCACAAAAGCAAGCCCTATCCTTCACATAAATATGATGCCTGTATACGTCATATAGCCATTCATCCAGTCCTGAATCCAGTGTTTTACCAACTCCTCAAATAATACCCTCGCAACTGTTCCTGAGATACACTGATTGGCCAATAATTTACTACTTTGTCTTGGAGCTTCCTTTATGCTGTGAAATGATTCTGACCTTTTTCCATTCCCATGGTCGTATTTGCATTAAGGACATATAATATCGTAACTGACTGGAAGTGGTTCCAATACACTAGTTTTATTCTCACATTAGTCAATGTCACACCTGGCTCTGCAATATCTCCACCTAAATGGTATATACACCCTTGCAAAATGATCACTAACTACTTCATTTGCTTCTTGTTATCACCTACCATCAAGCACTCATTAAAGTCATCCTTCCATGGTCATTCTTTCTTTTACTCATCACATAATGAGCTTCCTCTCATAATCAGCTTTGCTTTCCTTACCAAATGTGTCACTCTTCTTGCCTGTGCCGTGTACTGCTCGTGGGCATGTTAATTACCTTTTTTTCTTTATATTCCCTCCACAATTTTCCTTTTTCTGCAACTCCTGTTTATAAATGCTACTCATTCATCTAACTCCTACCCGATTTAACCTCCTGACTCTTTGTATAAAATCTGACACTGCTTTTTTTTTTTTTTTTTTGTTTATCCCCTTTGACCATTTCTAACACACTTCTAAAATCTTTTCCCTCACCTTTTTATGCTATGGCACTATTCTAAACTGATTCCTAAGTTTGTCATAATCATATGCAGGCTTGGTTGGCCGAGTGGTTAGCATATCTGCTCTCCAGCCAAAAGGCTGCGGATTTGAATCCCACTGTGGGCATGGATGTTTGTGACTGTCTGTGAAATACTAGTAGTGATGGTTGGCAGTAGATGGCATTGGTGTAGATGATGAAAGTAGCTGGTGGATTGAGTGGTGGAGAGAGAGTTGTGAAGTAGGCGCCTCCCTCGATGAGTCTTTGTACTCCCTGGAGGTGTCACGAATAATAATAATATGCATTGTAATTCACTGTTTTCTTTTTATATCAATTTTTCATGTCGTAGCTTTTTGAGAACACTTCGCACAAGGAAGGCAGTTTCAGAGGTAGATTAAATAAAAGAGGAAAAGAAGAAGCAGGTTCAGTGTTTGCAGCTGTAAAGGGATGCTAAGTCATCATCATCATCAAATTCCTGCCATGTACCCTCAAGGGGTGTACAGGATATGATAGTACTACATGAAAAAATTACATCATTATTAATTTCCTATCTACAATTTTCCTCCAAATCAGTCTGTTACTTGTCAACACTCCAACATTATCAGATCTTATATTTCTATCGTCTAAAGCACTTTGTACAGTATCAATCCACCTATATCTTGGTCTTCCTCTAGGTCGTTTTGCTGCCAACCTGGCAGAGAACACTTGTTTTGCTAATCTTTCCTCGCCCATTCTGTTTAAGTGACCATACCACCTGAGATTAGCTCTGCTAACACATTCCTGGATGCTGACAATGTCAAGTTCTTTCCTAATATCCTCGTTTTTAATATGATACTGCCATTGATGCTATCTGTTCACGCCTCTAATCTTTCTCAGGACTCTCATATCTGCGGTCTCTAGTCTTTGTTCAAGTGTTTTAGTTCTGACCCAGCTCTCAGATCCATAAGTTAAAACTGGTTTGTTCTGACTAATTTATTCCATATGAATTTATTCAATTGACTTCCCACCATACCAGCTTTGCTGATTCTGTTGACTATTTCTATATTTAATTTACCATCTTCAGTAAAAATCGTGCCTAAATAGCTGAAATGTTTTACTTGTTCCACAGGTTCTCCATTCACAACACAGTTGACATTTTCAATGATTCTGCCTATTTTCATTGTCTTTGTCTTTTTATTGCTGACCTTCATACCATATCTATTACAACAGCTATTCAATTTAGTCAGAGAATCTTGCAGACTTGTAGCGGATTTATTTAGAAGTATAACATCATCCGCATAAAGCAAAGAGCTGACATTAACATCTCCAATTTTGATATCATGTTTAATACCACTTTCCTTCATAATGTGATCCATATAGATAATGAATAACAGAGGGGATAATGTACATCCTTGTCTCACACCAGATTTAACATTAAACCATCATCCTGTACTTCCTTCAATTCTAACTGCTGACTTACAACTCAAATAAAGACTAAGTATTGCTTGATATAATGCCCCGTTGACACCATATAACTGTAGCGTATTGAATAGCTTCTCTCTTGGCACCTTGTCATATGCCTTTTCCAGATCGACAAAACTTAAATACAGATCTTTGTTATATTCCCATGCTTTCTCGACTATTTGTCGTAAAGTGAAGATCTGATCCTGACAGCCTCTATTTGGCCTGAATCCAGCTTGTTCTTCACCAAGCTTTTCTTCCACAATTCTTCTCAACCGTTTCTCAAGTATACTTGCATAGATCTTGCCAGGAACACTCAGTAGTGAAATACCTCTGTAATTCTCACATGCAATTTTATTTCCCTTTTTATATATGGGTACTATGAGAGCTCTACTCCAATCATCGGGAATTCGTCCCTCTGTCCAGGCTTTCTGAACTATGCAGTGCAGCCACTGTAAGACTCTTATACCACCATACTTCAGCATTTCTGGTCGAATATCATCTATTCCTGCTGCCTTTCCACATTTCAAGCCTTTGATGGCTATGTATTCCTGACTGCATGCCTGGTCAGTGTTTTTTACCACTGTGCTGTCATCACTGCTTGTTTCATTTAGCAGTTTTTCAAAGTAATTACTCCATACTTCAAGGATATTTTTTTCTCCCATTTTCATGTCACCTTTATCATCTCTAATTCCTTTTATAGCACTCTTTCCTCCATTCTTAAGCTTCTTCAACAACCTCCAGAATATTTTGCCACGTTGATATTTATTTTCTATATTCTTGCCAAAGTCCTCCCACGACTTTTGTTTAGCTAGTTTTACACAGTGTTTAGCATTCTTGCATTTGTCTCTATATTCTCTAAGAGCACAAGCTGACTTATTTGATAGGAACTTTTGGTATGCTTTCTTCTTTTCCTTCACTACCTCTTTAACTTCCTGTGTCCACCAGGGAGTTCTGATTTTTTTATCCTTACAGACAACCTCACCACATGCCTCTCTGGCAGAATCAATCAATGTTTTCTTCAGAGTTTGCCACTGAATATCCAAGGTTTGATTCCTGTTCTCAAACTCTTTCGTTTTTTCTTCAATAATCTTTGTGTATTTTAGTCTACAGCTCACATCTGAGAGCTGCTCAACTTTTATTCGCTTTAAAACTTTCTTACATGTTATTCTTTTCAATATGAAATTCAATTTTATCCTGCTCAAGACTAAATAGTGATCACTTCCAATTTCAAATTCTCTGTACACTCTGGTGTCCTGCACCAGGGAGAAAACATCACTATCAACAATAACATAGTCAATGAGACTTTTCTTATTCCTAGCCTCTTCTCTCCATGTGAATTTGTGCACATTTTTATGTTGGAACATGATGCTAAGTTGCTACTGTTTTTAACAAGCGTAGTAGCTGCTTAGAAAGTGGAGGAATGATGGTTGCTATAGTTAATATAGTTAGTAGCTGGGCAGATGAAAAATAGCATCTTGAGCAGAGGAGAATGATTACTTTTTTTAGAAGCTGAGGAAGCAACTAATGTGATGTGTTTATGCTATGAGAGGCTGGTTTGTCCGAGCAGAGATCTGATCCTGTCTGGTGATTTGCATATCACTGAAGGTAAAGGCAAGTAAGCTGAGATCCCTTTCGTGGAAAAAAAAAAAAAAGAGGCAGGACTGCATTTTGGTAGCACTGAAGTTGACCAGATTGTCCTTGTTCCATTGATGACTAATATGGAGATCAATGTACTCAAGTACTAGTCAGACAAATATTATCATCAGCAAAGCCGTGAATAGGATTAGTGGTGATTGGGAGTAGGTCATTTATGCACAGGAGAAAGAAAGTAGGTGATAGAACAGAGCCATGTACTCAGAACGCAAAAGTTCCTTTAGAATAAAACCAAGACATTTTTGGTTGGTAGACAACATCATTTTTGACTGGAAGTATCTTAGTTTATGTTTTTCAGACTGGAAGAATCTAAACCATTAAATAATTCTGAAGTTTTAACTGACATAGTAGTTCACAGTAAATGAACTACAGTATAACAAAACAAGTAATAACATTGCTGAAAGAAAGATTTAAATATATTAGCTCGCTTAGTGCTATGAAACATGTCTGTCCTGACCAGTGCCTTCCATTCTGTTTGTGCTGGGATCAGGACTATGCTGTCTTCTCTACTCTTATTAACTTCTATATCTCTTCTTATACTAACCTCCCATCTGAGGTTACCTTCAAGAAGTCTGCCTTCCAGCTACTTTGTCATTTTGAAACCTAATCACGATTCATCTGCCTATTTTGTCTTTTGTTGCATGTCTTGCCCAACTTAATCTTCTTATCCTTGCGAGATGGACTACACAACAATTCTTATATTTTTGTCTCAGCTCTTTATTATGTAGTAATTGCCATTCTCCGGTTATTTTGCCTCTCAAGTTCAAAGATTTTACTTCAATATCCTAGTCTCAAGTATCTGTAATATGGTCACCAAATTTAACAAATTCATATATATATAAAAAACATAAAAATTAAACCCTCAACGAGTTACTGGTTTACATACCATAGATAATCCCATGCCTTTATAGCTATACAGAATATTTGTAAGTAACTTAGAAGCAGCAGCTACAGATATTCGTTCCCTGTTTCTGAGTTCATAAATCCTATTAAAAAAGTAACATACATAAAATGTGCATACATTGAAAAAGAAATAAGAGCTGGAATCAAATTTAGTGCACTTATATGTAAAATATAAGGATAGAAATATTCAAACTTTGTATTAAAAATTTAATACAAAAAACTGTATTTTAAATGAAATATTTAAAATACAGTATTACTTATTGAATACCTGCTAAATTCTATAACCTCTAATGCTGTTATGTTATGTGTGCAGCTGATATGCTGATTTCAATTTAATTTATTCTTATCTGAATGCAAATCGGAACAAATGAAAGTTTGTAGTTGAAAGTCTGTGGTTAAGCAGTTCTGTAGGTAGTTTTCAGTATTGTATTCCACATTGTAATATAAAGAGTTCATTAAAAATAAACATTTAAAAACTCGACAAGTTTTGTGCGTCATAAGACGCACATCATCAGGAGTAATGGTACATAAAAGTTTTACACAACAAAAGCTCATTGACAAATTATTTACACATATTAGATTTTTTATAACTTCACAACTGTTAAACAATTTGATAAACCAGAATATAAATGATATATTCGTTACTGTATGAGTGTTGGAACATTGCTAGTTGTTGTCACATTCTGTGGTTCATGCGTGCTATATCCTAGGTCCGTGGCAGTTAAATTTTTGATGAAAGCAGACCATACCTGATGTAAAATCAAGGCTTGATTTTACATCAGGATGATTCTAAGCAACTGTACAGCTTCTTTAAATTTTCTTGTGAGTTATTATCAATATATAGCACATTTGTTTGCTGCCAGAGTACTTTATGGCCAGTAGTGGTTGTGTAGAATGCTAACCCTGATTTGTGCTTCCTTCTTTTTTTGGTGTCTTTTGGCATCAGACATGTGGATCTCTCCCAACCTACACAGCATAGACGCCTGGCTTTTTGACATTTTTGATGTATGGCAGAGTGATTGCATTCGTTAACTGATCATAAAATTGGAAAAACTCTTTTTTGCATCTGTATATATTGTTTGAGGCTAATCTTAACCTTCTGGAATTCTGAGCAAAATGTTTTGCTTTAGACTTTAAAATTAAGAACATCTATTCTTCTGATCATCTACCATTTTTCTTAACTGATTCTGCAGCTTCAAAAAATGATTTGATATTTTCATTAGAATCAAGGCTAAAGTTTGCTATAGCATAATATAACACATTTTGAAAATTCTTCATTCTGTAATGAAGATCCAGAACTTTCACTTATTACACTTGAATTGTCCATTTTCTTAAGCACTTAAATACACTAATACTATATAAAATTATCCTCAACATACACTCTCCCTCATATATCTATATATATGGAAAAGTGTACATTTGTACTTACTCTCACAAACTCCAAGTGGTTTTTAACTCTTTTTAACTCTCATATAGCTCTTAAATTCAAAATAAAAAGAAAACACTGAAACTAGACTACTAATTAGCATTGCACACAGATTCATATCCCAGATTTCACATAAACATCTTATCTTCTAAATGAACTTATTAAACCCATTAAGAGATTGATCTTCACACACCCTATAACCAAAAATAAAAATCTTAAACTGACAAATAATACAACAACAAATCACCTACAATAATAAACAAATTAATCCAAATATGCACATTTTAAAGAAAATTTTAATTTCGCAAGAAAATAAGTACAAAAATTAAACTCCATCTTTATCTAATAATTTATATGTACTCCTGTTCCTAATAATAAGTTCATTAATTCACTTAGGCACTCTACCAACGTAGAACACATTTTTCTTATTTCTGCATCTCGAAACCATACTTACATAATGGACTGTATTAAGTTATCCTTTGTATCACAATTTAATTTTCCAAGTCTCTCTTTTTTACTATGGCCCACAAATTTTCTATTATGTTAATGTCAGGAAAGTTACCTAGCCACTGAAGGAACTGGATGTTTTAATTTTTGAGAAACTCTTTCACTTTTTTTAAGTGTGGCATGGAGCGAGATCCTGTTGGAAGAAGAGTTCTTTGTCTTTCTGGATCTGTGGGACCACTCTTTTCTCTAATATTTTTATGCATAGGTCACTTTTCATCACACTGTCAACAGGCAGAAGTGATCCTGAACCCGCATATGTAAAACAATCCCAGAACATCGAACTGGGTGTTTAAGGAGCTTGTTAAAGGTAGACGTCTTAGGGTACTCGCTCTCCTTAGACAAAGAAATGGCTCTTTTCTGA
The DNA here is from genome assembly GCF_054136105.1 of Typopeltis vanoorti. NCBI lineage: Eukaryota > Metazoa > Arthropoda > Arachnida > Uropygi > Thelyphonidae > Typopeltis > Typopeltis vanoorti. The sequence goes on from NC_143566.1 coordinate 94,894,070, forward strand.
TAATATGACCTTCTTTAACTTCTCAACAGTCCAAACATTGTACACTTTTGCCCACTGGAGCCTCTGCATATCCTTCATCAACAGTTGTTTCTTTTTTTTTCTGTAGGTGGTCCTCCCTGCTTCCAACAATCTTCGACAGGTTGTCAGGTCAGAAACATTAATCACACTAGCTGCCAAGTCTTATAATGGTGGTTGATTTTGAATAAATAAATAAAAAATAAAGGAGATAAGATAGTTTTATTTTATATGTAAACATTTCCAAAATGTATAATGGAAATGTTTTTTTTTTTTTTTTTTTTTTTTTTTTTTTTTTGTAATCCGAAATTTCTTCACATAAGAGAAATCTATATAGTTACAGCCTGTTGCAAACTTTTAAATTGCAATATTTATTTGTAAAAAGGATTTATCTCTAAATTAGTTTTATTTCTGTAACTTACACCTTGAGAGAAAAGAGTATTAAACTTTGACAATGTTTTCATGCCATTAAAAAACTATAGTCTTGATTTACAACAAATGACTGTTTAGCTTTCATCTCACCACAATGTTACTTGGCATGACAGCTAGCAGTGTACTTGCGTGAAGTTTGTACTTCCGAAGAGGAAGTTAAAGTAGTGTGAGAGATTAATAGAATAGCTGTTGTGTTGATTAGAACAGAGAGAATGTTTGGAAAATTTGGAAATTTAAGGAAAAAATATAATTTAAAGGAAAATGAGGGGAAACAAATAGTTATCCCAAAATTAACAGATGAATTTCTTTCAAGGGAAGCCGAGTTATATCTAGATTAAACTGATTTCTAGTCTCTCCAAACCTATATACATCAGTTTCCCCCCAAAGTCCTGCTATGCTGCCTCACCATGGGGGGGGGGGGGGGGGAGAAGCAAGTAGGGAGTATCATTACTCCTGGTAGGGCCCCCCAGGGCGTGAAGGCCATCCCACTATGCCCAGCTAAATGACAGCAGGTGGAGACAGAAGAGGAGATGGGTGCCATCTGTCTTAATTTACTGCCTATTAGACATTCATGGTGAAGGATTTAACACAGCATACCATGAAAATAAACAAATTGAGAATGTAAACAAGTTCACTTATCTAGGAAGCACGTTGAGTCAAGATGGTCACTCAAAATCCGACATTAAATACTGAATTGCTAAGGCAACTGTGGCCCTACAGAAGTTAAAACCATTGTGGAGAGATAACAGAATAGCAATCACAACCAGACTAAGACTAATTGATACTTTGGTGAATTCTATCCTCTTGTATGGTTGTGAGACTTAGAGACTTTATTGAGGGAAGATGAGAGGAGACTCCTGTCTTATGAAATGAAAACTTACAGAAGACTTAAGAATTCCCTATACCACTCAGGAAACCAATGAAAATGTCCGAAAACTGATTGATTCAGTAGACTGGAGAAAAAGGGAAAACATTCTGACAGTCATCAGAAGAAGACAGATGAAATGGTTCAGACATGTGGAGAGGGCTAATGGCATTCCAAAGCAAGCAAAGAAATCATTCCAGGATCAAGGGTTAGGGGCCAACCTCTATTAAAATGGACAAATTCCTCCCTTTCTCAACTGACATCAAGAACAAGAGACCGAGATTGGAGGAGGCTAACAAAGAATATTATCTACCAGCCATGAGTGACCCAACGGTCCATTACGGACTACAGGAGAGAAGAGAGTTTCTCTGAATATACAGTTCCCGAAGTAACAAATTTCCTTTTGATACGTTATGCAGAAAATGTATTCTAGTTAAACACTGTAAACTTGAAGAACTTATTTTGCGTGTTCAAGGATGAACAAGAAGTTTCCACATGGAAAAAGGAATTGATATGCTAAAGATATGAAATGGAAAAAAATATTATTTACTCAAGAAAGGCAATAAACAATTTATTTCACTGTTTTAGAAGAAAAACAGGTATGGGCTAAGTAATTAATGGCCACTATTGAGAGCAGCAGAAACTGTTGTTTCTGTTTTTTTTGTGTATTCTCATAAAATCCTTGATCTTGAAGAGAATAAGAAGTCTTGTGTAAAGTTTGTGTTCTTTATATGTCTGATATTAAGTTTGTGAACCCTTTTCTCATCAGGAGATAAGTTTTTATTTATAATGCAAATTTGTATATAGTGTTTGCAAAACAAAAATTGTACACACACTATTAAAGCAATACCATAAATTTATACTAATATTAATTGTTTGTAAATAAAGATATTATTTTTGAATTTTCTTTGTCTCTGACTCAATCTCTTAACTTATAATAATAATATTATTTCTTGTAGCATCTAGGATATCATAGTTGGCACTTAGACTCCGAAGGAGGGGTATTAGTAAAAAATTGCTACTTCCTAGCCGGGGGCCGTTCCTGATATGGAGCAGATGCCTGTGCAGCAGAACCTTACCTAGTGGACAGTCATTGTGGTTATCTTCAGGGACATGCTTATTTCATGGCAGCATAGCATGCAAATAATAATAATGATAATAATAATATCTTACAAACTTTTTGAAAGGATTATCCTCTCTAGAATTTCTACAAAAATAGAAGCCATCCTACTGAGTGAACAAGCTGGGTTTAGGCCTGGCAGAAGCTGAATACCAAAAGGGCTTAAAAAAAGAATCTTCGGATTGATGCACCAAAAAAGAAGACTGCTTTCACAGACCTAACATCAGCTTATGACACAGTATGAAAGAAAGGTCTACTCTATACAGCAACTAAAATAACCAACTGCCAAAAAAGACTAAAATTTTTAGAACAAATTCTCTCCAATAGGAAAGTTTCATCTGAATTCACAAAAAAATTTTATCCTACAGGAGAGATTTCCACAAGGATCTGCCCTAGCTTTGTTCAACCTGTACACAAGTGATGCCCCCTCCAACAGCTAGTTGAAAGTTTATCTATGCTGATGACATAGCTATCATCATGCAAGACAGTATTTCCAAGATCTTGAGGAAACACTGCATAAAGATCCGAGCTCACTACAAAATTACTTTGAATTCTGGGGATTATCTCCTAATGCCAGCAAAACTGTTGTTTCTGTATCCCACCTAAATAACCATGAGGCTCATAGCAAAACTAAAAATAAGCTTCTATAACAGGATTCTAATTCATAAAGTAATCCTTGTTACCTTGGTGTCACACCTGACCACAGTCTAACTTGTCCAAAACATTTGGAAAAAACAAAATTAAAGATATCTGTAATATTATGAACAAGCTGACAGACACAACTTTGGGTTGTAATACTTAACTCCTAGAAGAACAATCTTGGCTTTAGTCTTCCCTGTTGCAGAGTATTGTTCACCAGTGCAGAGCTGAAGTCACCACACAACTCTCGTGAACACGCAACAACATAACAATGAGAACCATATATGGTACTTTACAATATACCCCTTTCCCATAGTTATCCTGTTTTTTCCCACATCACTCCTTCACGCTTCAGAAGGGAAGAAGTTATCAAAGAAATAACAAAAATCAGAAATAATACATATCTTCCTATTCATCAAGATTGCCAGCACACCACCTTGCCTCCAGATCTCCCATATGGCTAAGACCATCATCTGGTAGAATAACCAGATGATGGTCTTCAGGACTGGTGGAGAAGCCTCTAGATGAACTACAAACAGTAAATGATCACAGATCCAACTATCAATCTCCCGGGATTCAACCTACCTCAACACTTCGTAAGTCAGTTAAACAGATTTAGGACTGGACAATGTCACTGTGCCCATTATTACATCTGTGGGGAATTTCACAGTCACCCTTTTGCATGTGTGTGTGTGTGTGTGTGTGGTACTATGCATCATATCACTGATGACTGCCCCATACACTCCTTTCTTGGCGGCTTCAGGAATATGCATTTACTCCCAGACAGTGCTATTGACTGGTTAATTGAACTGTCAATCTGTATATAATTTTGCTATAATTTCTTGTTTTTTTCCCCATACACTAAATAAATAAATAATATTCTGGATCCAAATCTGTGATATTAAGTTAATAAATTATTCAAGCATACTACTCTGGTATGTAATGACAGCTAGGGAGAAGACATACACAGGAGTACCTCAAGGCTCTGTCCTCTCACCTATCATCTTTCTTGTGAACATAAACGACCTGCTCTCAATCACCATGAATTCTATGTGCAGCTTAGCTTAGCAAACGATAGTACTCAATTCATCCTACTCATTTGACAAACCATGCAAGTGCACAGATATCCAAGAATCAAGATCATCTGCAACTAGTGCCTTAAACATTGATCTACACATACTGTCCTTCAATCGGACAAGGACAATCTGGTCACATTTAATGCCACTAAAACAGCTTGCCTCTTCTCTTGCAAAAGAAATCTCCACTCGCATTCTCTTATTTTCCGTAATACACAAATCATCAGACAAGATCAATCTCTCTGCTTGGATTAACATTCCCCTGCAGTCGCTTCTGGAACAAACAAATCACATCAATAGCTTCCTGAGCATCTGAAAAACTAAGCATTCTCTTTTGTTCAAGATGCTGTTTTATACCCAACTAATTCTTAACCAAATGCAAATCCAAATCTGTCCATGCTTAGCATACTACTCACCATGTTTGGAGTGGAGCACCTAAAATGTGTCTAAAAATTGTTGACATTGTCCAAAGGAGAGTAATTTGGCTCATAGACAATTCCTCTCTTACAGAATCACTTTAACCTCTATCTCACAGATGCAATGTTTTGGCTTTGTCTATTCTACAGGTACTTCAATGTTCACTGCTCCACTAAACTAGTAACCATCAGTCCTCCACTTATTTACACCTGTTAATACAAGAGCAACAGCTACCCAGTACACCTCTTTACTGCAAACTTCGTTGTTTGCAGTTGCAAACACACCAAACCTTCTTTTCTCCTTTCTCTTTCATTCCATCTACTTCTGTCCTCTTTACCAGCCTACCACAAGTATTTCCAAACAATTATAACTCTTCACAAAAGTAAGAAACTTCTGAATTCCCACACACACATCCCATACACAACAGTGATGTATTTACAGATCTTTTGACTTCTTGTGCATGGAATCAATATTTAAAAAATTATTGGATGACATATTCTCAAGAACATATCTGTACAAAGAAAATAACTTGAATATGAAGAATAAAATGTATCAATATGTTTGATTGTTTGAGAGTATGTAGGAAATTCTTAAAATATAATGACAGTAAACTAAATGAGACTAAAATTCTGTTGCTAGTATAGACTAGATTATAATACTGTTACTGTCCTTATTGGACAGTGATTTGGTTCAGAAACTATTATTGGAGGTTCTGAAGTGCCTTGAAAAAGTCCCATATTTTAAGTATAGTCTCTGGGAATATTTTAAGTATAGTCTCTTTTGTCCCATATTTTGTCTCCAGAGAGACAAAATATGAGACCAAAAAAAAAAAAAAAATATGGTACAGATGGACCATAGTTTTACAAAAGGAGAAATAAAATTTTTTGAGGGTGTAAACAACATTTAAAAACTCAACATAAGTCAAAACTCAAACTATTCAAAGCAATAACAGTGTAGCCACAATGAAAACTACAGAGGTAGAATTGTTTTTTAATTATTCTACTAGTTATTTCCCAAATGGTGGGTCACAACCTGGCACTGGGTCACGAAAGCTAAATGCCAGGTTGCCTAAAAAAACTCAAAAGCCTAGGTGTTTTGTTTTTGGGTATTCTTTTTTTTCACGAAACTCTAAAATACAAGTAAATACTGTTTAATCGGGACTAATGAATAAATAATTTTATTAATAGAGATGAAAAACGCACTCCGTCCGTGTCGTCATTTCACTGTCTCTTTGTAGCTCAACTAATGATTCACAATATAAAGCAAGAGCTGCAAAAAATAAGGAGGCAGTATGGAAGAAATATAAACAACAAGGTGATCAGCATGCCCATTAATGAGATTTATTCAAAGGATGTCCTGTAAAAAATCAAAGTTCGAGTCAGTTAACACAGCAATTTTTGTGTGGCAACTGTTAATGTAAGAGTGAGTGGAACATGTCCCTGGAGGATGAACTACACTGTGGCTGGCCAGTTTCTGCATGGGCAAATGAAAATGTGGTGAAAGCTAAGGAAATTGTTACCCATGACAACAAAAACTACTAGGCTATTTGCTGTACAGCTTGGTGTTGGTCAAGAAATGGGCAGATTAATCTCAGAAAGAGATTTGCACAAGAGGAAGATTTGTTCAAGGTTTGTGCTACCCATTTTGACACATGAACAGAGAGAGCATTGGGTTGCACATCGTCAAAATTTCATCCATGCAGTTGATCAAGATCATGATGTGTTGCAAAGAACTGTCGCTCTGGTAATGAAAGTTGGCATTTTCAGTTTGATCAAAGAAATGAAAAACCAGCAAAAATCATGGTCAGTGTTTTTTTTTTTCAACACTGCTAGAATCATTCACATTATTCACTGCGAATTTATTCTTGAGGGCACCAGAGTGAATGGTCAGTGTTATTTAGGAGTAACAATGTCTGTATGCCTACATGCACTTTTTAGCTCATGGCTAACAATCTGAGTGCTATATATTTTACTACAGTTGAAATTTGTGCTCTGCAGATGCTGCTTAGAAATATTAATAAGTTCAATAAATTATTTCCTTATAGTGTTATTTATTCTGCAATAACATTATGATCGTCTTCAGCTGGGAGACATAAAAATGCATTGGAATTTACTCTTATAATCTGATTTTACCTTCCTGATCATGCTAGTCGCCCTTCTCTCATATGCAAAAAAAAAAAAAATTAACTTTTTGGTTTCTGACTCGCTCTAAATAATTTGATATCTCACCACTTTTATATTATCATTATTTCACAATATATTACAATAGGTTTCAACAAATAATTAATAAAGGCAATGTGTATTTCACTTGAATAAATATTTGAGAAATACACAAAGCAATGCTAATTCTCTTGATTCAGGAAGCAAGTATTGTTACACCCTGATATCTTAAGAATATAGAATTCTCAGCTATCATGGTGTAACATGAAGAATAAATAAAATAAATTAAAAACCCTGCATAAAAGATAATAGTTAAATTAATTAAAAGAAAAAGAAAGATTCTTGCATCCAATAAAATATATAAAAAATAAAGGTGTTTGTTAAACTAACTAACAAAAGAAAGAATATATTAATATTGTGATATGATTTAAAAGAGAAATTTTAACTAAATAAGACAAAAGGATTAGTCATAAGAGATGGTATGTGAGAGGCTAGAGATTAAAATACTAAGTGAATTCATAGAAAAAGTTTGGAAAGGGGATTAAGTTAGAGGCTAGTGGAAGAAAAACAACAGACTATCACCCAGGGCCAATTCCCGGATTCAGACATCGTTTGGCTCGCCGACCAAAGGACGTTTGGCAAAAAAAAAAAAAAAAAAAAAAAAAAAAAAAAAAAAAAAAAAAAAAAACCCACCCAAATTGGTCGGTGAAGTAAAAACAAGTAGGGGGCAGAGAAAAGAAGTTAAAGAGGGTGTCGTTAGGAGAGCAAGTATAAAAGGGTTGGACCCCTACCCCAGAAGGCTTTTTGGTTTTTGTTTTGGTTCCGTTCCTGAGGAGTTCTCTACGAGCTCCGTGGCATGGGTTTTCACGCGGTTTTCCTGAGTGGAGATAGGGGTTATATCTCCGTCGTCACAACATGGAAACAAAAGTGAGCGGGATTTCGATTCCGGATTTCCTAGAAGCGAAGAATGCCATAGAGTCAAAGAAAAGGAAACATATTCTTTGTGTCAACTTCAGTGACAACCACGAGAAAGGGAAAGCTGTAAAGATATCGATATCCACGTCGCGAGTTGTACAGCCGTTATATAGATGATTCAAAGTGTGTCCTAAGTTACGAGAGGTTAAGACCGCGTAAGCAAAGTTCAATTCCAATAGGAACGTAGGAGAAACAGATTATCGGAGAGGTTATACCAAGCTAGTTCAATCAGAAAAAGGTAAAGGCCCATATGAATAACTCAAGAAAGATAGGTACTGTAAAATATATCTAATGTTAACTAAAATTTGTCTGTAATAGGTATCATTATTCTAATACGGAACTGTTGAAGTGACCAAGGAAAATTTATACTAGGACTTTAGTATCTGACAGAATATATTAAAAGTAAGCTGGCTAGTGTTAATGTTATATGAGTAATTAAGTGTCCTGAGAATTTTGCATGTCTAATATATTGTATAAGAAAGTTTAAATGTCAAAGTTATGTGTCAGTGCAGTAAATGGTTTAGTTAATCTACTTAAGTTTGGATAGTTAAATAGTGTGAATTAATCTTATTTGTCCATGTCAAATGAATTTATGTGTTGAATGTGTATGGCGGCATGATCGTAATACCCATCATAGGATCATAGCCTAATTACTTGTAATAAGTTAATGTTAGTTTGTAAGTATTTAGTTTAGCATTGAATTGAGTAATAACAAAAATTGAATTGTACCATGTTAAAGTTTTTAATAAACCTTTGTTCAATGATAAGAAAAGTTGTCTGAAATTGATGTCCAATGCACCACTTGAAAAATACGAACCTAATCACACGGGAAATTAATGTTAAGAAACGAGATAAAGTGTCACGACTGCAACATTGTTTCACTTTCAGACATATTTGAGTTCTTTCTCCTTGTTTTTGTATATAATATCTTAAACTAAATATCCCAAAAGGCGCAGTATAAATACAAATATTAGGGATACTAAGGGGAGAAATAATTTAAGTATTAGTAAAATTTTTGGTGATATCTCGAGCATAGATAAGCGGAAATTATAAAATAGAATAAAAATCATAAATTGGGACACAACAGTATGAAAGAGAAAATACCTATTACTCTATTATACTTCATACCCCCAAAAATTTCATAGTTTATTTAACACATTTTCAAGTAAGCAATGGCTTATTCTGACATCATCAATACAATACCCCCCCCCTCTCTTTAGCTGTTAATTCGTGAACATAATAATGTTCTATTATTTCAAGCAAATAAGCAGTTAACTTCTACTAGATATATAAAAAGTGTAATTAAATATAGATTGTTGGTGAGTGCTCCATCAGAGCACATCTGATTCATGTCCACACCCAGATGAATCATCTTACCATTATACACTATGGTCAGACTGATCAGTGAGATCACAGATGAGTTAGAAATACATACATTGATTGAAACAAAAAAAGTGAGAACAAATTAAAACACACACACTCACGCAACACGTTTTGTAAAACAAAACAGAATTCACACAATTCTACATTTGTATGCCAAGTGCCACTCTTAATAAAAGATGCTGGTATGCCATACTATAAAAAAGAACTACGAGAATGAAGTGCAGTACTGTGACCAGATCTGAAACAGTCCGGTTAATCTGTTATATGACAATGTGTCTACTCACAAGCAAGTGCACAACCATCACCCTGACCTAGCTCTAGCAGCCTTTTGTTGAAAGGACATCAATTTATGATGTTTCAAAGAACATGATATTATCATGCATTTCAAGAACTTAGGCCTGTTTACTATAAAATGTTCCAGCCTCAAAAGTAGTCAGTAAGCCTCTTTAATTATACAGGCAAAGTGGATACTAGATCCAACATTATTTCAAAGCCAAATGTTTGTAGAAAGTATGAAAGTTGACCTTTTTTTAGCTCATGGCTAACAATCTAACTAGGTGCTATGTATTTTACTACAGTTGAAATTTGTGCTCTGCAGATGCTGCTTAGAAATATTAATAAGTTCAATAAATTATTTCCTTATAGTGTTGTTTATTCTGCAATAACATTATGATTGTCTTCAGCTGGGTGACATAAAAATGCATTGGAATTTACTCTTATAATCTGATTTTACCTTCCTGATCATGCTAGTCACCCTTCTCTCATATGCAAAAAAAAATATTAACTTTTTGGTTTCTTATTAAGAGTGGCACTTGGCATACATTTGTATGCCAAGTGCCACTCTTAATAAAAGGTGCTGGTATGCCATCTGTAAAAAAAAAAAACTACGAGAAAGAAGTACAGTACTGTGACTAGATCTAAAACAGTCCGTTTAATCTGTTATATGACAATGTGCCTACTCACAAGCAAGTGCACAACCATCACCCTGACCTAGCTTCAGCACACTTTGTGCTATTTCCCAAGTTGAAAGGACATCAATTTATGATGTTTCAAAGAACATATTATCATGCATTTCAAGAACTTAGGCCTGTTTACTATAAAATGTTCCAGCCTCAAAAATAGTCAGTAAGCCTCTTTAATTACACAGGCATAGTGGATACTAGATCCAACATTATTTCAAAGCCAAATGTTTGTAGAAAGTATGAAAGTTGACCTGAGAGCTTACGAGAATACAATCCTCGGCATCCCCGAGTTGCCTAGCTTGCACTACTTAAAAGACATGGGCGCTGCCCAAACATCCATATATTCACCTTTTATTAGTGCATTTGATAAAAGGTTTCATTAGCCTGACAACTGTTTCGAACTGGTTGATTCTCTTCAGAGACCAGGTAGAAACCTAAGAGAGCAAAAACTCTTGTTCAGTACTAAGGAAATTGAAATGTATTTTTTGTAAGTCTATTTGAAAGTACATTTGTAAGTACCTAGAAACTATGCAAGTTTTGTAAGTTAACCTGAGAGCTTACAAGAATACAATCCTTTTTTAATTCCTATTGTAATCCTATGTAATTTCACATTGCCGAAATGAAGCCTCATGGCTCTTCCTTTAGTAAAAGCCTCTTTAATGGATGAACAGGTCCTCTTTTTCTGAATGGTTTCAAAAGTAGTACTTTGGGGGGGGGGGGGGTCAATCTTTCTATCTGCACTCTTAACAGGTTCCATCCAATTCTATTTATTTTCCCTGTTACTAACTTTGTTGAATTCATTCTTTCTTCATTTCTTTTATGATCAATTAGGATATATTTTGATGTCTTCTCTCAAACTTCATTTCAGCTGTTATTAATATCTATCTTATTTATTTTTGTTCTTATTTCATTTGCATAAAGTTGTGTTGTATATCAAACTTTAAATCTAGCCAGGTTATGCAGAGAATTTATTACACCTGTAATTTTTAGGTATTCTGCAATTTTCATATTTATGTCCTGTTCATTGTCATATGAATCATACATCCTAAATAGCAAGATTTTGGAACAATTCTTACTTATTTATGGCTATTTTATTCTAGCTGGATCTCTACCTTTAAAAGCCATTGTTTTTAATTTTCCAGATTATCCTTCCAATTTGAGATTAACATTCTAAAATCTACAACTATTTCTTTTAGATTCAAAATAGCTTTCTCAAGCTTAACTTTCTTTAAGATCAGTAATTATCACCTGATCATCTGCAAAAAGGAGTTGTTTAAATTCACATTACAAGATAGTTTAATACACTCAGCTCTTGTTATAGCAAACATTATAACAAAAATAATGCTATGCTAATGCTACAGAAATTTACTCCAGCAAACCATCCAGTAAAACAAACTATTTTTGTGGTACCTAGAAATTTGCTATAGTGAGGAGTTGAGCATACACCTTGATGGTTCTTTCTGTTCCATTTTATTATTATTTCATTAATACTCTAAATGTGAACTTTATAACAAAACAGGAAAACTTTATAACAACCCTGAAAAGGTGTTGTATAAAATACATGAATTTGACCTCTATGATCTGGTGTAACAATAATAAAAAAATAATAAAATTATTTCATTCACAATCTTGAGAGAAATAAACTAAAGAGTTAAGAACAGAGGATATCCTTGATTAGTTTTCTCAAGAATGCAATAGAACTAAATGCACCACAGTATATAAGTTTTCTCCACGTCTTTCCAAAGACTAAGAACACACTAATTTGAATTCATTCACATTACTGAATTCATATTTTGGCTAATTTGAATTCAGTCACATTACTGTTTTTTGCTACTATGTAAAAATAAAAAAAAAAAATAGGAGTGAACAGGTTGATGGCAGAAGCATATTAAAAAAGTATTATAAGGGAGAATGACATTGATATTTTAAATAAAGTGAATTTTGTCAGCAAAATACAGCAGTATTCATCTATGAATCTCCAACTTGCTTTAGATGCATTGAATGATCTAAATCAATTTTTAAATGATTACAGGTCTGATAAAACTTTCAAAGAAATTGTAGAAAGCTCAAAATTTGATGCAGAATCTGTATTTTGTAGTAGTAGACCACTAAGGCGACGTAAAAAGACAACATAATTTGATTACGAACATGAAAATATAGTAGAGCCTGAAATTTCATTTAAAGTAAATTTTTTTTCTCTGCATAATAGATCAAACATTAGAATCTTTGCAGGAAAGATTTACTTTATTAAAATAACATATGAATTCATTTCAGCTTTTGTGTTTGTTAAGTACTTCACGAAATAAAGAGCCAAGAGGCTTCAATTCAGCGACGTAAAAATTATTTAAATTAAGGGGATATTAAATCCCACATTATTTCAAAGCCGAATAAGAAACTCAAAGATAGAAATCTAATCTAAGAGTTTCATGCCGAATATAGAAACTATATATAACGTTCGGCGAGTCAAGCGTAAGCAACACCTGGTAGTGCAATTCCAGGGTAACTCGTTGCAAAGGTGGAGCAAGTCTGATCACTGTTCTTAGTATTTACCCATAATGTAAAACAACAGCTCCTAGGAGATGTATTACTGTTCTACATTATGAGAGAAGGTCACTACCCAGACTGGTTTCGACCTTTTTTTGAGGTCTCATCAGTGAGTAGGTAGACCTGAATAATACTAAGAATAAGTGATTTTTCTTTCTGTTTAAATATTTATTTAACTATTTCTTTACCCTATAATGTTTAATATGTTTCCATTTTATATACTTGTAAGTTACTATTATTTGTTTATTTTATTATTTATTTACTTTATTTTTTTCCAAATTATTTTTGTTGTTTTTGTACCCTTCTTATATGTTTATTGTTTTTTTATACAATTTTTTAATAATTTTTCTAGAAACTCGAAGATTTCTATCTTTGAGTTTCTTATTCGGCTTTGAAATAATGTTGGATTTAATATCCCCTTAATTTAAATAAAGAATATTTATTATCTTGTAAAAAATTACGACAAAAATTAACACACAAGAATTATTCAGACATTGATGCAGACTATTTGTGAAGAAATTTTACACTTCAACCATTTCTTTATAATTTTAAAAACGATATATATCAGATAATTCAGTATATTTATTCAAACGACTTAATCACAGTTTATCCAAGCTCTACATTATTTTGCTTTTTGGATTCTTGTCATTACCGGTATCCGTAGCATCTGAGGAACGGTCCTTTTCTAAACTTAAAATTATTAAAAACTACGTGCACTCCACAATGGTACAAGACAGACTTTCAAATCTTGCCATTATATCAATAGAGTCAGATATTTTGGATCAACTTGATATACATGATATTATTCAAGAATTTTCATTAATGAAAACTAGAAAAGTTCAATTCACTAAGTGATTTTTCTTTCTGTTTAAATATTTATTTACCCAATAATGTTTAATATGTTTCTATTTTATATACTTGTAAATTACTATTATTTGTTTATTTTATTATTCATTAACTTTATTTTTCCAAATTATTTTTGTTGTTTCTGTACCCTTCTTGTATGTTTATTGTTTTTTATACAATCTTTTTTTTTTTTTTTTTTTTTTTATAATTCCCGGTTTTTGTTCAGTAAATGTATAATTAACATATTTAGTATTTCATTTTTACTCACTGATATGTTTTAATAAAGTAATTTTTTATTGGAGGGAGGGGTATAGGGGCGCCAACTAAAGTTTTGCACACAGGCGCCGGAAACTACTGGCACGCCTCTGCACCCTCATAAGCGAGTATATCCTATAATGCTTGTGATGCAACATTTTTGAAGTGAGACATGGTCATTTGAGATTGACTACTAAAGAAAATAGTCACCACTGAGTTCATTTGACAGTTGGTAAAGCTCATTTTAGATCCAATTAGCCCAATAAAGACTTTACAACCAAATTCGAGGCTAACTGCCAAACCTCCAACTAATCACATACAATGTAAACAGACAACGTCCTTATACCAACAATGGCCTGCATGGGTTTCAAACCCAGTATAACCATCCAAAAACTGCCTCAAACCAGAATACCAAAGAAAAGACATGGATTTTGACCTATGGGAGAAATAATGCAATAGTCGCTGAAAGAAAAATTGAAGAAATTTAAAGGTATAATAATATTGTCTTAGACAATGGTCACATCTGGTTGGATTTGAATAAAGATATTTAGTAGCACATCTGTTTTTATTTCAAATAAGAATACACAATCAATTCATAACAGTTATCAAATAATATATAAACTTTAAAAATATATATACAAAAATCTGAAACAATGGAATCCAAATTGATATGTATAAATCATGATAAAACTTTGAATTAGAAAATATAAAACAAACCAAAATCGATATTCTAAAATCCTTCAACTTGAAATCAAACTCGAATCTCCCCCCCCCATATATAATCTGAAGCTAATATCAACATATACACACACAAAAAAAAATCTAATAAGTTGTGGTTTCTATAGAAAGTGCATATATACTACAATTCTCACTATCCAATATAGAAAGAGTACAAGATGTATACTTACCAAGCCTGAACATGTCAAATTTCTCTCATCATGACCATGCAATTTCTTGATGTAGCAATATGCAAATCTATAATATATTGTGGGGTGCTTAAGGGTCAAAGCTGTATAACTGAGAGGAGACCTCCACATAGCCTTTAAAGGAATGTGGAGAACCAACCAGGGCTTCTGACCTACTGCCCAATCCTCACCTTCTCATGGTGCACCCTGAGAAGCACACTTTATATATTGGGAATCTACCAGGATACTGAACAAACGACGATGGGCTGGCAATTTGGAATTTAGCCGACCAAATTGTATTCCTATTGGCTTAAACCAATATACAAAATGATGGTACAACATGACAAGATTTAATACCGGCTGGTGCATCGTCAGGTTAAACAAAGCTCCCGTTGTTTTTGCCAGGGAACCAGGTCAAACAACAAAAAGTCAGCTACTGGAACAAATCTGAAAGCACACCCCAACTCAACATCACCAGAGTTAAAGATCGGAACTATCAGCATAAGAAGCCTGAATGGCAAAGAAATGGAGCTAGCTGAGGAATTAGATAAGTACCAGATCGATATAGTAGAGGTGACTGAAACAAAAAAGACAAAAACTGGTGAGATCTTTCTGAGCAATAAATACAAAATGTTATATTCAGGCAATGACAATCAAGGAAAAGAAGGAGTAGTCATAGTATTCAACATTAAATACGGGGCTAATCTTCTTGTATGTCAGGCAGTCTCAAGTAGAGTGATGTGGGCAAATATCAGAATGGGGAACTGGACAATTAGACTTATTTGTGCCTATGGTCCCACAGAAGGTCCTACTAAGGTAGAAGTGGAGGAATTTTTTGATGCTTTAGAAAAAGC
This sequence comes from Typopeltis vanoorti, assembly GCF_054136105.1. NCBI lineage: Eukaryota > Metazoa > Arthropoda > Arachnida > Uropygi > Thelyphonidae > Typopeltis > Typopeltis vanoorti. The sequence goes on from NC_143566.1 coordinate 94,909,517, forward strand.
AACTGACACAATGAAAAATGAAAAGTTGGTCCTTGTTGGGGATCTGAATAGCATAGTAGAAAATGATTGTCAGACATACAAAAATATTTGGGAAAAATTTGGAGAAAAGAGCAAAGCTAACAATAATGGCATATACCTGCTGGATTTCTACTCAGGACATGGACTGGTTATTACTAACACAATGTTCCAACATAAAAATGTGCAAAAATTCACATGGCAAGGAATAAGAAAGGTCTCATTGACTATGTTATTGTTCATAGTGATGTTTTCTCCTTAGTGCAGGACACCAGAGTATACAGAGAATTTGAAATTGAAAATGATCACTATTTAGTCTTAAGAAGGATAAAATTCAATTTCATATTGAAAAGACTTTAATTCGAACTTGAAGAAAGTTTTAAAGGGAATAAAAGTTGAGTAGCTCTCAGATGTGAACTGTAGACTAAAATACACAAAGTTTATTGAAGAAAAAATGAAACAGTTTGAGAAGAAGAACCAAACCTTGGAGATTCAGTGGCAAACCTTGAAGAAAAACCTGATCGATTCAGCCAGAGAGGCATGTAGCGAGATTGCCTGCAAGGATAGAAAAATCAGAACTCCATGGTGGACACAGGAAGTTAAATGAGGTAGTTAAGGAAAAGAAGAAAGCATATCAAAAGTTCCTGGCAAATAAGTCAGCTTGTGCTCTCGGAGAATACAGAGACAAATGTAAGAAAGCTAAACACTGTGTAAAACTAGCTAAACAAAAGTCATGGAAGGACTTTGGCAAGAACACAGAAAATAAATATCAAGAAAGTGGTAAGATATTTTGGAGGTTGTGGAAGAAGCTTAGAAATGGAGGAAGGAGTACTGTAAAAGGAGTTGGAGATGATAAAGGTAACATGAAAACTGGAAAAAGATATCCTTGAAGTATGGAGTAATTACTTCGAAAAATTGATAAATGAAACAAGCAATGATAGCACAGTGGTAAAAGAAACACTCAACAGGCAATACAGTCAGGAATACATATCCATACCTGAAGTAGAAAATGCCATCAAAGGCTTGAAATGTGGAAAGGCAGCAGGAGTAGATGATATTTGACCAGAAATGCAGAAGTATGGTGGTATAAAAGTCTTACAGTGGCTGCACTGCATAGTTCAGAAGTCTTTTTCAGAGGAAAACGAATCCCGATGATTGGAGTAGAGCTCTAATAGTAATATAAGAAGGGAAATAAAACTGAATGTGAGAATTACAGAGGTATATCCCTAATGAGCGTTCCAGGCAAGATTTATGCCAGTACACTTGAGAAACTGGTTGAGAAAAATTGTGGAAGAAAAGCTTGGTGAAGAACAAGCTGGATTCAGGCCAAATAGAGGGTGTCAGGATCAGATCTTCACTTTACAACAAATAGTCGACAAAGCATTGGAATATAACAAAGATCTATATTTAAGTTTTGTCAATCTAGAAAAGGCATATGACAAGGTGCCAAGAGAGAAGCTATTCAGTATGCTACAGTTATATGGTGTTGTCAATTGAGCATTATATCAAGCAATACTTAGTCTTTATTTGAGTTGCAAGTCAGCAGTTAGAATTGAAGTATAGGAAGTTGGTTTAATGTTAAATCTGGTGTCAGACAAGGATGTACATTATTCCCTCTATTATTCATTATGAAGGAAAGTCGTATTAAACATGATATCAGAATTGCAGATGTTAATATATGTTCTTTGCTTTATGCGGACGATGTTATACTTCTAAATAAATCCGCTACAAGTCTGCAAGATTCTCTGACTAAATTGAATAGCTGTTGTAATAGATATGGTATGAAGGTCAGCAATAAAAAGACGAAGACAATGAAAATAGGCAGAATCATTGAAAATGTCAACTGTGTTGTGAATGGAGAACTTGTGGAACAAGTAAAACATTTCAGCTACTTAGGCACGATTTTTACCGAAGATGGTAAATTAAATTTGGAAATAGACAACAGAATCAACAAAGCTGGTATGGTGGGAAGTCAAGTGAATAAATTCATATGGAATAAGAGAGAAATTAGTCAGAACACTAAATTAGCTGTATACAAGACAGTGTTTAAACCAGTTTTAACTTATGGATCTGAGCACTGGGTCAGAAGTAAAACACTTGACCAAAGACTAGAGACTGCAGATATGAGGGTCATGAGAAAGATTAGAGGCGTGGAACCGATGGTATCAATGGCAATACCATATTAAAAACGAGGATATTAGGAAAGAACTTGGAATTGTCAGCATCCATTAATGTGTTAGCATAGGTAATCTCAGGTAATATGGTCACTTAAAAGAATGGGTGAGGAAAGATTAGCAAAACAAGTATTCTCTGCCAGGTTGGCTGGAAAACGACCCTGAAGAAGACTAAGGTTTTGGAGAATTGATACAGTACAAAGTGCCTTAGATGATAGAAATATAAGATCTGATAATGTTGGAGTCTTGACAAGTAACAGACTGATTTGGAGGAAAATTGTAGATAGGAAGTTAGTAATGATGTAAATTTTTCATGTAGTACTATCATATTCTGTATACCCCTTGAGGGTACATGTCAGGAATTTGATGATGATGATGATATATTGTGGAGATTTTGGCATGTTTTACATTAAATTAATTTCTATTGTTATGGTATATGGTAGTAGTAATAGTAAGTAGTAATAGTTTTTTTTTTTTTTAACACCTTTTGTGAATGTAATTCTCATTCATGAAAGGTTGTAAACCAATAGTACATTGGTATTGTGAGTGGGCTAGGTTTTTTTTTCATCATCATCATCAAATTCCTGCCATGTACCCTCAAGGGGTGTACAGGATATGATAGTACTACATGAAAATATTACATCATTATTAATTTCCTATCTACAATTTTCCTCCAAATCAGTCTGTTACTTGTAAAGACTCCAACATTATCAGATCTTATATTTCTATCGTCTAAAGCACTTTGTACAGTATCAATCCACCTATATCTTGGTCTTCCTCTAGGTCGTTTTGCTGCCAACCTGGCAGAGAACACTTGTTTTGCTAATCTTTCCTCGCCCATTCTGTTTAAGTGAGCATACCACCTGAGATTAGTTCTGCTAACAAATTCCTGGATGCTGACAATGTCAAGTTCTTTCCTAATATCCTCGTTTTTAATATGATATTGCCATTGATGCCATCTGTTCACGCCTATAATCTTTCTCAAGACTCTCATATCTGTGGTCTCTAGTCTTTGGTCAAGTGTTTTACTTCTGACCCAGCTCTCAGATCCATAAGTTAAAACTGGTTTGAACACTGTCTTGTATACAGCTAATTTAGTGTTCCGACTAATTTCTCTCTTATTCCATATAAATTTATTCAATTGACTTCCCACCATACCACTTTGCTTATTCTGTTGTCTATTTCTATACTTAATTTACCATCTTCAGTAAAAATCGTGCCTAAAGAGCTGAAATGTTTTACTTGTTCCACAGGTTCTCCATTCACAACACAGTTGACATTTTCAATGATTCTGCCTATTTTCATTGTCTTTGTCTTTTTATTGCTGACCTTCATACTATATCTATTACAACAGCTATTCAATTTAGACAGAGAATCTTGCAGACTTGTAGCAGATTTATTTAGAAGTATAACATCATCTGCATAAAGCAAAGAGCTGACATTAACATCTCCAATTTTGATATCATGTTTAATACCACTTTCCTTCATAATGTGATCCATATAGATAATGAATAACAGAGTGGATAATGTACATCCTTGTCTCACACCAGATTTAACATTAAACCATCTTCCTGTACTTCCTTCAATTCTAACTGCTGACTTACAACTCAAATAAAGACTAAGTATTGCTTGATATAATGCTCCATTGACACCATATAACTGTATTGAATAGCTTCTCTCTTGGCACCTTGTCATATGCCTTTTCCAGATCGACAAAACTTAAATACAGATCTTTGTTATATTCCCATGCTTTCTCGACTATTTGTCGTAAAGTGAAGATCTGATCCTGACAGAATCTATTTGGCCTGAATCCAGCTTGTTTTTCACCAAGCTTTTCTTCCACAATTCTTCTCAACCGTTTCTCAAGTATACTTGCATAGATCTTGCCAGGAACACTCAGTAGGGAAATACCTCTGTAATTCTCACATGCAGTTTTATTTCCCTTTTTATATATGGGTACTATGAGGGCTCTACTCCAGTCATCGGGAATTCGTCCCACTGTCCAGGCTTTCTGAACTATGCAGTGCAGCCACTGTAAGACTCTTATACCACCATAGTTCAGCATTTCTGGTCGAATATCATCTACTCCTGCTGCCTTTCCACATTTCAAGCCTTTGATGGCTTTTTCTACTTCTAGTATGGATATGTATTTCTGACTGCATGCCTGGTCAGTGTTTTTTACCACTGTGCTGTCATCACTGCTTGTTTCATTTAGCAGTTTTTCAAAGTAATTACTCCATACTTCAAGGATATCTTTTTCTCCCATTTTCATATCACCTTTATCATCTCTAATTCCTTTTACAGCACTCTTTCCTCCATTCTTAAGCTTCTTCAACAACCTCCAGAATATTTTGCCACCTTCTTGATATTTATTTTCTATATTCTTGCCAAAGTCCTCCCATGACTTTTTTTTAGCTAGTTTTACACAGTGTTTAGGATTCTTGCATTTGTCTCTATATTCTCTAAGAGCACAAGCTGACTTATTTGACAGGAACTTTTGGTATGCTTTCTTCTTTTCCTTCACTGCCTCTTTAACTTCCTGTGTCCACCAGGGAGTTCTGATTTTTTTATCCTTACAAACAACCTCACCACATGCCTCTCTGGCAGAATCAATCAATCAATGTTTTCTTCAGAGTTTGCCACTGAATCTCCAAGGTTTGATTCCTGTTCTCAAACTCTTTCATTTTTTCTTCAATAATCTTTGTGTATTTTAGCCTACAGTTCACATCTGAGAGCTGCTCAACTTTTATTCGCTTTAAAACTTTCTTACATGTTCTTCTTTTCAATATGAAATTCAATTTTATCCTGCTCAAGACTAAATAGTGATCACTTCCAATTTCAAATCCTCTGTACACTCTGGTGTCCTGCTCCAGGGAGAAAACATCACTATCAACAATAACATAGTCAATGAGACTTTTCTTATTCCTAGCCTCTTCTCTCCATGTGAATTTGTGCACATTTTTATGTTGGAACATGGTGTTAGTAATAACCAGTCCATGTCCTGAGCAGAAATCCAACAGATATTTGCCATTATTATTAGCTTTGCTCTTTTCTTCAAATTTTCCCAAAATATTTTTGTATGTCTCACAATCATTTCCTACTCTGCTATTTAGATCCCCAACAAGGACCAACTTTTCATTTTTCATTGTGTCAGTTGCTTTTTCTAAAGCATCAAAAAATTCCTCCACTTCTACCTTAGTAGAACCTTCTGTGGGACCATAGGCACAAATAAGTCTCATTGTCCAGTTCCCCATTCTCATATTTGCCCACATTACTCTACTTGAGACTGACTGCCATTCAAGAAGATTAGCCTCGTATTTTGTGTTCAATACTATGGCTACTCCTTCTTTTCCTTGATTGTCATTGCCTGAATATAACATTTTGTATTTATTGCTCAGAAAGATCTCACCAGTTTTGGTCTTTTTTGTTTCAGTCACCCCTATTATGTCGATCTGGTACTTATCTAATTCCTCAGCTAGCTCCATTTCTTTGCCATTCAGGCTTCTTACGTTGATAGTACCGATCTTTAACTCTGGTGATGTTGAGTTGGGGTTTATTTTCAGATTTGTTCCAGTAGCTGACTTTTCGCTGTTCACTCTGGTTCCCTGGTGAAAACAACGGGGGCCTTGTTTAACCGGGCGACGCCCCAGCCGGCATGAAATTTTGTCATGTTGTACCATCATTCTATATTTTGGTTTAACCAATAAGAATACAATTTGGTCAGCTAAATCCCAAATTGCCAGCCCATCCTCGTCCGTTCAGTATCCAAGTAGATACCCAACAGGGTGCACCACGAGAAGGTGAGGTTTTTTTTTTTTATTAAATTAATTTTTATAAAATTTTTGTACTTTTATTTATTTTTCACATAGTCCAGAACCTCTGCTCCAGAGACTAAACATGGAACTTTTTCACGCCACCCAATAAGTACGGTAGTCTCACACTAGGTGATGAAATTCAGCTCCTACCTAAAGACAATCAATTATCAATGCCTAAAGTGGGATTCAAACTTGGCCACCAGTACAGTAAAAGCATAGTTGTGTTTATCTCTAATTCCTAATTCGATGGTTGGTAATTATCATGAGACTCGTATTTGTTGCTTACTAGAAAATGAAGTAGCTTAAAAAAAGTTCTGTGTTTGGTGTCCAGGTTTATCTAGATTATCTTCTTACACTGTACTAAATATCCTATAGATTTATAACCTTTCATAGGTTGTCTATAAAATAAAAAATAAAAAAAATAAAAAATAAAAAAATCCTGTCTTGTGGTAATGCCAAATACATACACTACAAATTTTGTAGTTATGCATGTTTTTTCTTAGCTTTATTGCAACTGTGTAGACAGCCTGGTTGGCCAAGTGGTTAGCTTATCCACTCTCCAACCAAGAGACTATGGGTTTGAATCCTGTCAAGGGCATGTATGTTTATGATTGTCCTACTAACCGTTTACCATATGTACTGCTGCACCTGTGTCCTCGTACAGTATGACCTTTGATGTCTTTGCACCATAAAAATCAAATCAAGAAACCTTGTAGCATGTATGCTGAAAGTGTTTATAATTTAATGAGAAGAGTAAGGCTGTAAATGCAACATTTTTCAAGTACTATGTTAATCAGGAGAGCAAGTCAAAAAATTAGCAGCTATAGTTGGGGTATCTGGAAGGTGTGACATTTTAATGTGAAAAGTTACGGACAGAACAATTTCTGTCCGTAACATTTCGAGCTACACAACATTTTTTCAAAATGTTATGATATATTAATAATATATTCTCAAACCTTATATCACTCCTGGTGTCTACTCTTTAAAGTACTGTAAAAATTTATTTCAGCAATGAAATCAAAGATGCAATAAATCTGACCTAAGGGTACAGTACTTTTTAGTAGTATTGTGAAAACAGAGAAGACTTACCTGCATCTTTCAGATAAAACTCGTTCCCAATAAGTACAATCTGCTGCTCCACCAGCCATTGTGCCCAAAAGGTAATCATTAATCTCAATAACCTTTTTCACTGTCTGGGAGCCTAACAAAAAAAATAAAATAAAATAAAAAATAAACATATACAATTTAAATATAAATGCATACCTAATCCATCTTGTTTTCTAGCAAGCAGTCAGCAATTAAACAATAACCAGCTTTGTTGGCCAAGTAAATAATAGTACTTCCCCAAAACCAACAGGCTATGGGTTCATTCCATTGAATGAACATTCAATGTTCATTCTTCTGGATACCATAACAAGAAATTCTAGTGAGAATCAAGTGTAGGATCACCTCATATAACATCACAGCTACTGCAATTAACAGACAGAACAATAAACTCCGGTAAATAATGTTCTCCTTGCAACTGCCATATACCAAAACATATCCATATGATTTGAAGAGTTATGATTCAGCACTGCACCATACCTTTCCAAGGTTAAGACAGAATTCTCAAACCTTATATCACTCCTGGTGTCCAAGCACCACACAATGTAAAACCAAGCACTGATTGGAGTAATGTCCACCTTGCATGCAGCAGCAGCCCAGAAATTATTCCAGTAAAAATCTCTATAGAGTTGTAGATGTACTGAGATCCTGGCTGAAAACATCATAAAACAGGAAGAATGCACAATCATGTTCCTTTCTATCAGTTTAGGTGGTTTTGCCTTGTCTCCTGGATTTCCTTCTGGCATCACATTTCCATCTTTGCTTTTACTACCAATGAACTGAATGTTATGACAGCTTATAATTACATCCTGCTGGAAATCAGGTAACTAAACCACACTCAATTTCTAGTATTATGCAACAAGCATTGTTTGATGGCTTTCGGTATTTATATCTTGTTGCACCATGTGATTAGTTATATTCAGTAACGAAGAAAAGTGAAATGTACAATTCATGAAAGTCTTCATCCAACTACAAAGTATAAATCCTTCAGCTTTTTATTATTCAACTTGAAAACCAATTAAATAAAGCAAAGCATTATATTATAATGAAAAAATGAGATTGCTTCCTCATAAGAACTTAAGAAATGGATTAAAAAAAAAAAAAAAAACATGTAAAATCTCTGTTACATCCATAGCCACCTTACTATTTCTCTCCTAACTTCATAATCCTTTAAGAAGGTAGAGTCGCTATTGGAATCCATCCAATAGTGTCCCAACCCCATTTCTCTCAGACTTCCTCCAGTCACTTTCTTATAGGAGCTCCGTTTCGGTATTATGTTAATTTTTTTTTTTTTGGTATATATTCATGTGTTGGTCCACCAAATTAGTCACTTCAATTCCTTTGCTAGCTATATTCTGATCATGTAAGAACACAAACAGCTAGTCAACATCCATACAGAGTTCAGCTCCAAACACACTGAACCGATTTCTCATCTTCCTTCATTCCACCCACATGCCTTTGTACTTTGGAACAGCTTTTCCCATTCATGTGTTAAGGCTTAAGTGCTGGGAGGGCATCATGTTGGAGTTTTAATGGAATATTTACAGCACTACAAAAAGGATTAAAACTAATTTTAATGCTTCCAATATTTCATCTCAGTCACTGAGACATCTTCAGGGATTACAAATAACTCTTGTCATACACAAAGACAACACAATACTAAATGAAACACATGGGTGACTCTAAAGATCTGTCTAGGTGATGTGCCCTCTATGAGGATTTGTGGATGGGCTAGGATGTAAAGTGGGATCTCTGACAATTATTGTTTTCCAAATTTCGAGAAGTTTTATGCATTCACATATATTTAAATTCTGTTGATTTATGAGTGCCGCTGCAGATTCTAAAAACAGTCTTTTTTTTTAATTTACTATGGTGAAGTATGGTGATTTTCTTCAAGATCCTGTGAGTTGTATTCAATGCATGGTTCGTAAGGACAGATTGACCATAGTTGTGATTGCAGATGTATGATTTGTCTTCTTCTAAACAGATGGTCATTGATCTACCTGTCTGAAGTAAGCCAGCTTGCAGGAACAGGATACTTTATATACTCCAAGCACTGAGAGAGAAGGGAGCTGATCTTTGGCAGAACAGATGAGGGTTACAAGTTTCTGGTGGGGTTTAAAAACTGTGTAGAGGTTGTAATTTTTTAAAGACCTGACTATTTTTTCTGATGTTCCACGAATGCAGGGGATGGTGATGGCATTTCTGAAATCCTTCTGAAGCGATGGCCAAGGAATGGGTGGGGGGGGGGGGAGAAACTGATTATTTTTTTTTATTCTGTAATCACTGTAGCAATTGGAAAGGAAGGTGTTGTGCATGTGGTTGAGTTCGGTTGAAAAAGAGGTTCCACTGGAACAAAGATTATGGGCTCTATTGGTTAGAGTTTTAAGAAATACGGATACATAAAACTTCCCAAAATTTGGGAAACAATAATTGTCAGAGGCCCTACTTTACATCCTGAGTCACACACACACACACACACACACACACACACACACACACACACACACACACACACACACACACACACACACACACAGGGTTCGATTCCATCTGTGACATAAGGAACCTTTAGTCTCTTTCATCGAAAGGTGAGTTAGCTGGTCCCATATGGAGATAGATTTTTTTCACCTGGAAACTCGGTTTTTTTTTTGTCCCCCAGAACAGGCAAACTGGGCCAGGTTACCTGTTCTGGGGAGGAGACACATGCATCTATGAATAGATGCACGTGTTCATCTACAGACATAGGAGTAACTGCCTTATCCCCGTATTACGGCTGGGGTGGGGTCCAAGGATGCTTGGAAGGCCGTGGGCTTAAGTGCCTGTTAGAGCCACTGATGGATGAATAGAATGTGTAGGACAATATATATATAAAAAAATAAATATATAAATAAAATAATTTATGCAAAAATTGGGAAATCCCTATTTCTGTTATGTTATCACATATGCAACACGTGATATTAAATTTCTGTTTTCTTTAATAAAAAAAAATTATTTACAGATAGAGAGAGACATATACCTATTAGTAATCTTAATTTTAGACTACTAATAAGAACTAGTCTTCAAAGGTTTCATATAATCAATTAGAATTACTAATGCAATCTGAGATTTGTTAAGTGCTGTAAAACAGTTTAGCGCCTTCTCTTGGCTAGAGAAACATGGTAAATAAAACACTATCCATCAAGGGAGAGCAAAACGCTACTATGTTTACTGAGAAAAACTGACATTCATATAAATAGAAAAGAACTTCTCTAAAAGACACAGTGGTTTATATTTTTTCCTCTCTTATGTGTTCATTCCTAATTCCAATTGCTGAAATTCATTACACATCTTCTGCTCACTCATTACTTTGCTATCCACGTCAATCACATCTCCTTTTACTTCCTTACAAGCATCAACCAGCTATATATTTTGTCCTACTGGTTTTTATCTCAAATAGTTTCAAATGCATTGCCTCCCTTAATTCATATCTTCCTGTTGAATTTCTAATTTTGCTCGCTGAAATTCTTCTGCTATCATTTGCACATACTCCTCCACAGTCCTACTCTCTTTATCTTCCCTGAAAATATGATATTCCTTGCATTCTATCTTGTGAGAATATTTCCCCTGTGTCAACCAACTAATGCCTATAATCAACAGGGCTCCAGAACTCCCTCGAAGTCCTCCATTCAGTCCTATATTGCAATTTTCTATGCAACTGGGTTCAAGTCCTCTCTTTAATCTCATCCTCTCACCATCTCTTGGTTTTTTCTGTAGCTCTTTTACCATCTCTGGAATACCATTCAGACCAAAAATGGACTGACTTGGTCCATTTCAGGGTAGCAGTTCTTGCAATTTGACCTGCCCATTGCCATTTGGATCTTATAATCAGACCTCACCCTAGTCTGAATTCTGACCCAAGTATTGCATTTTCTATCTAGGCTGATAATACCAAATAATGATCTTTCCATTTTTCTCTGGGTAATCCTCAACTTGTTGGTCACTTTTTTTTAGTCAAAGTCACTTCCATATGTCATGACAAGACTGTTGAATATTTTTATTTTAAGGCAGGTTGGGATGTCATCTTCGGGTGTTTCATGGTGTTTTCCAAAGGCTATCCAACCAAGTTGAATTCTATATATAATTTCTTCTTCACAACCTCCCTCTACTATAATCTTTTGTCCTAGGTAAATATAAGAGGTTGCTATATCAATTTCCTGGTGTTCCATTTGGACAAGTTTTTTGGCGATGTATTTAGCATACGTTATTTTTGTTTTGTTTATAGCTAATCAATTCATCATTTGTTGAAGTGTTTCTTAAAAGAACAATGCCATCAGCAAATTGTAGGCAATTTCCTATTTATTATGACTTCTCTATTTTTCCAATCCATATTTTTAAAAAATTCCTTCTAGGGCTGCTGTAAATAATCTAGGTGAAATGACATCTCCCTGTCTAACTGCCTTTTTAGAGGAAATTTCATATTTCTTCCTGATTTTATGGATGCAGTTGAATTTTTATATATGTGACTTATTAATATAAGTTTTTTTCTCCCAATTCCTTGGTTTTTAGGGCTTCTAAAATAGCTAATGTTGATACTGAATCAAATGCCTTTTCAAAAATCAATAAATGCAAGACCTAAGGTATCTTGATATTCGTTTGTCTTATTACATGTATATAATGAATACTTCTACAGTGTTTTTCTTTGAATCTTTGGCAAAAATCTAGTTTGTTTTGTATTCAGTTGATAATTATTCCTGGGGGAGACCTGACTCCTACCAGGCGTGTCCCTTGGGTGATGGATGAGGGAAACCCCAACGGGTTGCTCCGAATAAAGAATAAGGAGTTGTGGACCAAAGGATGCAGCAGAAGAGTGACAAGCCAGCTGCATTATTCTGCCATTCAACCCTATGAATCAGGGGTCTCCACTGTGTCATGAGAATATTACTGCGCCCGAGGAAACCGACACAACTGATCCTAGATCACAGGGAGCAGCTGAGAAGTTTAGTATGTGGTCAGCCAATAGAGTTTCATATCTCTTAACCTTAAATATAAGGACACTGTTAAAACCTGGGAAAATAAATTTGATGGAAAAAGAACTTGCTAGGATTACATGGGACATTGTAGGCTTGGCTGAAACAAAATTTAGGTTTATAACTCCTCCTGTCCCATTGGACAGGAGAAGGAGTTATAAACCTAAATTTTGGAAAACTATTCTACTCGGGCAGAGAGGACAATATACATAGAGAAGGAGTCGCCATTTTAGTGAACAATAGGCTACAAAATGCAGTCGTGGCCACAGAACCACATGGCCCAAGAATGATCACTATTAGATTAAAAGGTAAAGAAAAAAAAATCTTCACTTTACAATAATTCAAATCTACGCCCCTGACCAGTCACATGAAGATGAAGAAATCGATACCTTCTATGATAAGTTGCAAGATCTAATAGACAAGACCAATAAGAAAGATATATTAATAGTGATGGGTGATTTTAATGCCAAAATTGGAAAGTTTACCCCAGGCATGGAGGATGTGACGGGCAGGTTCGGAGTTGATAACAGAAATGAAAGAGGAGAAAGAATATTAGAATTTTGTAAAGCAAATAATCAATTTATCTGTAATACCCTTTTTTTCCATAGACCTTCCCACATATATACATGGACCTCACCAGATGGTACAATAAAGAACTGTATTGATTACATTCTAATCAAACGCAATTGAAATCATCAGCGCAGAATGTTAGAACTTTAAAAACTCCGGACTTCGACACTGACCATGAACTGCTTGCAGCAAAACTAAAAAAACTAAAATTCAAGTATCGTAAATCACGAGCTCCTATCAACAAAGTGAACCTGTCAAAACTGAGAGAGAAATCTATTCAAGATAACTATCAGACACTGATAGGAAATGAGTTTAGAAAATTTTCTTATGACAATATAGAAAATACATGGAATCAAGGTAAAAAAATTGTTATAAGTACTGCAAGAAACATACTTGATACAACATCAAGACCAAATCATGAATGGATAATCCCTGAAATTCTAAATACTTTAGAAGAAAAAAGAACAGCAAAGCATATATTAAATATAAAAAATACAGAAGAAAATAAACAACATTATAAGAATCTTAAAAACAAAATTGATAAAATGTGCACATCTGCCAAAAATAACTGGTTAGAGGAAAAAGCAAAACTGTGCGAAGAAGCTAATAAAAGAAATGATAATAAAACGGTATACAAAATTATCAAAGAATTAACTAAGATCTATAAAGATAAACCATTAACAATGAAAGATAAAAACAATCTAGAAACTGGGTCAATACAAAATATTAAAATAATTTGGAAGGACTACTATCAAACATTATTTCAAAAAGAACTGGAGGAGGAAAGTATAACAGAAAAGATGATATATGAAAAAGGACCACCCGTAACTCCAGCAGAAATTATAAATGCAATAAACCAAACGAAACTTTCAAAAGCTACAGGTAAAGATGAAATATCTATAGAACTATGGAAATATGTTGGCAAAGAAGCTATTAATTTCCTAATGAATTTATTTAATCAAATTCTTTATACTTGAGTAATCCCAAATGACTGGAAAACAGGAATTATTATACAATTCACAAAAAAGGAGACAAAAGAATATGTGAAAAGTATAGACCATAACACTCTTAAGTCATAATTATAAACTATTCATTTGAATTATACAAAAGAGAACACAGGTACTTACAGAAAAAAATCACAGAGGAAAACCAAGCAGAATTCAGGCCACATAGATCCACCATAGACCATATCTTCACCATTAATAATATAACAGAAAAATATTGGGAATACAACCTGCACATATACTGTTGTTTTATAGATTTTAAGCAAGCCTTTGATTCAGTTAATAGAAACAAATTGATCACTATCCTGAAAAACATAAAAATGGATTCAGATATTTTACCATTTATTACAAATTATTATGGAGACACCCAAGCTTTTGTTAAAATGAACAGCATTAAAACCGAAGATTTCAGAGTCAAGAAAGGTGTAATGCAGGGATGTCCCCTCTCACCTCAACTCTTTATCATCTTCTTAGAAGAAGTCTGTAAAACCATAATTGATGAACCAGGTGTAAAAATCAATGGTACCAGCATTAATCACATCAAATATGCAGATGATATCATTATTTTAGCAGATTCTAAACTACAGCTAGAAAAAACTATTAATATTTTAAATGACTGTTGTAAAACTTATGGTATGAAAATAAATCATCATAAAACAAAAATAATGAAGATAGGTAGAGAAGAAGAAAATATTTCTATAAATCTCGAAAATCATCTGCTGGAACAAGTTAATAAATATGTTTATCTTGGCAATCTTATATCCAGTAACCTCAACAATATGGAAACAACAAAACACAGGCTAAACCTAGGTTGGACCATCATGAATAAACTAAACAAAATATGGAAAAATAAAAAAATCCCAACGAGTCTAAAATTATATAAAACAATTATTATCCCAACAGCTACTTATGCTTCAGAAGCTTGGAGATTAACTCAACAACTTACTAACACTCAACAATCAAGAAACTTCAAGCATTTGAAATGAAATGCCTCAGAAAAATAAATAACACCCACTGGATGGAACACAAGACTAATGATCAAGTCAGAACAGATTTAAACTTTCCGGATAATACAATAGACACAATCATTAAGCATCAACTGAGATGGTTTGGTCATATTCAGAGAATGGCCCCTAATAGACTTCCATATTTAGCTCTGAATGGATATATAGGAAGAAAAAGACCTAGAGGCAGACCAAGAAGTACTTGGATAAAGTTGCTGAAAGAACATTCCCATCTACCCAGCTATACAGTCGTAAGATGGCTAAAGATCGCGATAAGTGGAGAACCTTTTTTCTTAGTGGACTCAACCCATTATCAAGTGGATGAGATGAGATGATAATTATTTTTGTAAAAATTCTGTATATTGTTGAAAGGAGACTGATATGGCAGTCATTTTTAATATCTTCTCTGTCTTCCTTTTTAGAAACTATAATAAGGATCAGGGCTGCCGAGAGGGGGTGACATCTGAGACTTTTGTCACAGGCCCGGCATCGAAAAGGGCCCGACTGTTGGGCCCAGACATGTCACATAACTGTGTTTATAATGCATGGTTTTAATTCTCATAATAATACAACAATGATAAAGGATAATGGCATATCGAGAATGATCCTGTGTTTTGTTTTCGACAGACGGTTACGCTCTTTAGCTTGCCGTGAGTGTCTGGAAGACACCGATTCTCTTGGCGCAGATCGCTGTAGTTATAGTGGGTGATAACGTCAATAGGTGTTCGTGCAAGGTTGTTGCAGTCGGCTGTGCTAGTGCTAGCTTTTAATTAATAAATAAACAAACTTTCAGCAATAGAGAGCTTCTGTAGATCATCAATGCTCCAGGAAGGATTAAAATGCTTAGCTTTGCTATCAATAGAACATGACCTGGCAATGAAAATTGATTGACGAGGTGATTAAAGATTTCGCTAACCATAAAGTGAGGAAGTGGATGAGGCAGATGAGGCAATAAAAATCTAAAAATTCTCTTTTTATTTAATGTTTGTATTTTGTATGGTATGTAATGCATCGAATTTTGAATTTATTGCACACTTTTTTTAAATAAATGTTTAATGTTTTATATGACTTTTTTTTAATTAAACAAAAGTGATGCACTTTTGAAAGTGGGGCCCGGACCACAGACTTGTGACAGGCTCGAAAATTTCTCTCAGCGGCCATGATAAGAATATAATATTCCAAATCTTTGGTATTCTCTTCTGTCTTAGGCAGGGCGTATAAATTTTACTTAACATAATCATGACTGGTTCACCACCTGCTTAGAGAACTTGTATTGGTAACTCATCTTCACCTGGTGTCTTTCCACTACTAGTGGAAAGACACCAGGTGAAGATGAATGCAATGGGTAGCACTAGTAGTACTTGTTTCTTTTAAAACATCAGAGCATATTTCTGCTTCTTCCATTTGGGATATTACATTTCTGTTTTCATATTGGTTTAAATCTTGGAAATCATCATAAAATTCGGCATGGAAATATTCAATTCCTCTTATGATATGGTCTTTGTCTTAATTAGCACTTCATTTTCTTCTTTACAGGCTATTAATTTATTTTGTTCAATAGACAACTTTCTCACTCCTCTTAGACTCATTGTTTTTTAATGTTTTTCTGATTTTCCTTGTTCTAAAGTTTCTAATTTCTTGTGTCATCCTTTTTCTTATTGTTTTACACAACTCTGAGAATTCTACTCTTACTTCTCTTGTCTAGATCTCTTCTCTTTCTGAGAGGATTTAAGGTGTCTTAAATTTTCTTCCATTGTTATTTTGGTTAATTCCACCAATATCTCCAGCACTATTTAGTAGTGTCTCAATTATTATTTGGTAGTTTTTATCCAAGTCTTCATTCATATCAATAATATAAAAAGCTTTTCTTCTATCTCTTTTTGGAAGAACTGTTTTTTTTATCAGATTTTGTAAATTGATAAAGAGTTTTACTTTTAATCAGATTCTGTCTTTCCCATCTTTTGTTGATAACAATTTTTGATCTCACTAATCTGCAGTCACTACCTGTATTTATTATATCTGTGTCTTGGATAACATATTTTCTGTCGATTAAAATATGATATATTTCATTAAACACCTTCCCATTTGGACTCTGCATGTCCATTTCTCGTTCTTCCATTTTTTAAAGAAAGTATTCATTATATAGAGACCTCAGTTTTCAGTAAATATTATTAATCTTTTTCTATTTTCATTCCTCTGGCCTAGTCTATATTTTTCAATTGCTTACACCTACTTTACCACTGAAGTCTCCCATCAAGATCATAAAGAATGTCATCATCATCAAATTCCTGACATGTATCCTCAAGGGGTGTACAGAATATGATAATACTACATGAAAAATTTATATCATTACTAACTTCCTATCTACAATTTTCCTCCAAATCAGTCTGTTACTTGCCAAGACTCCAACATTATCAGATCTTATATTACTATCGTCTAAGGCACTTTGTACTGTATCAATCCACCTATATCTTGGTCTTCTTCTTGGTCGTTTTCCGGCCAATATGGCAGAGAACACTTGATTTCCTGATCTTTCCTCGCCCATTCTGAGATTAGCTCTGTTAATGCATTCCTGGATACTGACAATGTCAAGTTCTTTCTTAATATCCTTGTTTTTAATATGATATTGCCATTGATGCAATCTGTTCACGCCTTTAATCTTTCTCAGGACTCTCATATCTGTGGTCTCTAGTCTTTGGACAAGTGTTTTACTTCTGACCCAGCTCTCAGATCCATAAGTTAAAACTGGTTTGAACACTGTCTTGTATACAGCTAGTTTAGTGTTCCGACTAATTTCTCTCTTATTCCACATGAATTTATTCAATTGACTTCCTACCATACCAGCTTTGTTGATTCTGTTGTCTATTTCCAAATTTAATTTACCATCTTCACTAAAAATCGTGCCTAAGTAGCTGAAATGTTTTACTTGTTCCACAGGTTCTCCATTCACAACACACAGTTGACATTTTCAATGATTCTGCCTATTTTCATTGTCTTTGTCTTTTTATTGCTGATAAAAAGCATACCATATCTATTACAGCAGTTATTAAATTTAGTCAGAGAATCTTGCAGACTTGTAGCGGATTTATTTAGAAGTATAACATCGTGCGCATAAAGCAAAGAGCTGACATTAACATCTCCAATTCTGATATCATGTTTAATACCACTTTCCTTCATAATGCAATCCATATAAATAATGAATAACAGAGGGGATAATGTACATCATTGTTTCACACCAGATTTAATGTTAAATCATCTTTCTGTACTTTCTTCAATTCTAACTGCTGACTTGCCACCCAAATAAAGACTAAGTATTGCTTGATATAATGTCCTATTGATGCCATATAATAACTGTAGCGTATTGAATAGCTTCTCTCTTGGCACCTTGTCATATGCTTTTTCCAGATCGACAAAACTTAAATATAGATCTTTGTTATATTCTCATGCTTTCTCAACTATTTGTCGTAAAGTGAAGATCTGATACTGACAGCCTCTATTTGGCCTGAATCAAGCTTTTCTTCCACAATTCTTCTCAACCATTTCTCAAGTATACTAGCATAAATCTTGCAGGAACATTCAGTAGGGAAATACCTCTGTAATTCTCACATTCAGTTTTATTTCCCTTCTTATATATCGGTACTATTAGAGCTCTACAAAAATCATCAGGAATTCGTCCCTCCGAAAAGGCCTTCTGAACAATGCGGTGCAGCCACTGTAAGACTTTTATACCACCATACTTCAACATTTCTGGTCGAATATCATCTACTCCTGCTGCTTTTCCACATTTCAAGCCTTTCATGGCTTTTTCTACTTCAAGTATGGATATGTATTCCTGACTGTATGCCTGTTGAGTGGTTTTTTTTTTACCACTGTGCTATCACTGCTTGTTTCATTTCGCAATTTTTGAAATAATTACTCCATACTTCAAGGATATATTTTTCTCCCATTTTCATGTCATCTTTATCATATCTAACTCCTTTTACAGCACTCTTTCCTCCATTTCTAAGCTTCTTCCACAACCTCCAAAATATCTTACCACTTTCTTGATATTTATTTTCTATGTTCTTGCCAAAGTCCTTCCATGACTTTTGTTTAGCTAGTTTTACACAGTGTTTAGCTTTCTTACATTTGTCTCTGTATTCTCCGAGAGCACAAGTTGACTTATTTGCCAGGAACTTTTGATATGCTTTCTTCTTTTCCTTAACTACTTCATTTAACTTCCTGTGTCCACCATGGAGTTCTGATTTTTCTATCCTTGCAGGCAATCTCACTACATGCCTCTCTGGCTGAATCGATCAGGTTTTTCTTCAAGGTTTGCCACTGAATCTCCAAGGTTTGGTTCTTCTTCTCAAACTCTTTCATTTTTTCTTCAATAAACTTTGTGTATTTTAGTCTACAGTTCACATCTGGGAGCTGCTCAACTTTTATTTGCTTTAAAACTTTCTTACATGTTATTCTTTTCAATATGAAATTCAATTTTATCCTGCTCAAGACTAAATAGTGATCACTTCCAATTTCAAATCCTCTGTACACTCTGGTGTCCTGCACCACGGAGAAAACATCACTATCAACAATAACATAGTTAATGAGACTTTTTCTTATTTCTTGCCTCTTCTAATCATGTGAATTTGTGCACATTTTTATGTTGGAACATGGTGTAAGACTGCTATTTAGTAGTTGGTCTGGCATTTCATAAAATGCATCTATTTCTTCTAGGTGTGGTCTGAGGTCAGTGCATAAACTTGTATAATTCTTAATTTATAATATCTGTTTATTTAAGGGAGAGTTCTGCAATACTGTTTGTGACATATTTTATCTGTTATATTCAATCTTTATGGAGCAGTTAATTAGGAAGCCAATTCCTCCCTGGGGTATTGGATTGTCATCACATGTGTATAGAGTAGATGTCCATTCGTTAGATCAATGCTATTTTCACCAAGTTTCATTTGATCAAATGATGTCCTATTTTGTTTTGTCTGCTTCCAGTAGTAATTTTTCTAATCTAGTTTGTTCCAATAATGACCTACCTGCACATAATTTTCTGTGATTTTCTATTATGTTCTTCATGTTCTTGGTCTGTTTATAGTATTTCTAAAGTTTCTCATCAAAAGCAGACTTCCACAAAGGTTTAAAATCAGGTCTGTCATATGGTTGAGACAAAGGTAATATTTGAGCTTTTTATATGCCCATTAGAAAGATAGTAGAATGATCTTTCTAATCTCCTGCTTGTATAACCTCAATAACACCTTGATTTCCTTGAATTTGCACATCCATTTTTTCATTGAAACAGGTACCCAGACAGCTAACTTCAAGTGCCAATTGACCAAACACATGTACACAAACAGGTACCCTTGAATCTTTTAACAACTGCTGCATCTGGATGTGAGACTAGGGAAACTGCATTATGCATTTTATGATAATTCTCATAATCAAGTGCAATCGATTAGGCATATCCATGTCTGAATGCAAGTCAATTCTTCTGTCAAACTGACTATACATCTAAAAACTTTACATCATTCCTCCTACATCAATATCCAATCTTCTGAATTCACTCCCATCGAATCTTGGAAAGAGACTATAAACTTTACCATATCAAAATTGAGATAATTTTAATTATTTGAAACACATTAGTAACTGAATGCTGTTACCTTAGTAAAATCAATACAACATTGCTGATTTTTCTATAATGTGTGCATGTGCTGTTGTTCTATTCATTTAATAGAAAATGATGATAATGCCTAGGAAATGTGAGTGAAAATTTTATGCTGATAAATCATTTTTAATGTAAGACATCCATATTATTAATTAGCTCATCTCTTAAACAAGACCATCTTTCCAACAAACATAGTTGTGTCCTGAGTAAGTAATATTTTATTTTATAAAGTGTCAAGGAATTAGATGAAATATTGGCTTGATACATTTCAAAATGGTGTATACTCCACGTTCTGCAACCTAGAGAATAATAAAACGCAAAAGTATGATTTTTATTTCTTTCCAAAAAAAAAAAAAAAAAAAAAAGAGAGAGAGAGAGAGATTACATTTCATTATAAGATAAAAAATAAATAAAAAAAGATTTCTATTCATAAGAATATAAATTTGTATGTATATGCATAAGCATATACATACAAATGCAAGCATACTTACCAATATACTGGCCTCCAGTAGCCCTTGAGTCAACAGCTACAATCACTCCACCATGGTATTTAAATGCCAGAGTTGTAGTACCTTTATCAAAATGAATTTTTAATCCACGTCCATGCTCATCTACAGAGAGGCTTTTCAAACCTGATACGGGCTAAAAGAAAAAAATGCATGAAATAATTCTTTCATACCTTATACTGAAAACAAGTCTTTCTCCCCCCCCCCTTCAAATATATAGTTTAAGCAATGAAAACTGTTATACAGATTACATTGAATTTTGAATAATGAAGAGTTGAAATTTGAATTCTGAAAACCATTTAATCTTAAATTAAGTCACTTAACACAAATATAAACATCTGATGAAACTGATAACGCATTAAACATACTTTATCATTTCTTTAATTCACAGGAAAACACAAGGAAATAAGTAAATAACATTTATTTAAAGCCATATATTTCAGTCAGAATTAAGAGTCTAAAGTGGAGGTAATACCGGAGCTCAGAGATAAGACACATTAACAGCAAGTTCATATTTCACAGCTCAAAGTTGATTGCAGACAAGTGATACATTGAAATAGATATTTTGTGCACCTGGAGATCTGATGCTCCCTGTGCCATTCATTTAACAAACACAACTGACATTTAGATCATAAATTCAATGTCCTTGTCACTAAGCAAAGAACACTTCACACTGTTCCAAAAAACTGGCTAGTTAACATATTGGGATACCCTTTAACTGAAATCCATAGTGATTTCACCATACTTTCTAAAAAGATTTATTATTATTACTATGGGTATCTCCATGGAGTCAGTAGACTCATCATGGGAGACCCAAACTATCAAAACCATCTATCATATCTCTTCTTTAATTAATTTACAGATGAAGAACTCATAACTGAGTCAGGCAATGCATTCCACTCATTCACCACCCTCCAGGAGAAAAACCTCATTCTCATATCCTTGTTAACCACACTTTTCCTTAATTTCCCCTGCATCAATCTTATAAAAACCTTTTAGTAATTTAAATGTTTCTATCATCTACCACAAGCATCTATCAATGTAGGGAGCATTTTTTACATCACTCACCAACTTAGTCACTCTCCTCTGAACCCTCTCCACAACCTCCTCATCTCCAAGGAATCCAGGTGACCAGACTTGACCACAGTAATCCAAATGTGGAACTATCAATGCCTTATAAAGGGGAATAATAACCTCTTTATCTCTGGATGTTAGCATGTTCCTCAGTAACCAAGTAATCCTATGTGCAATCTTGGACACCTTAGTAATGTGTCCCCTGAACTTCATCTCTCTATCCACCAACATCCCCAAGTCCCTAGCCTCATCAATCTCTTGGAGTACTGTTCCATCAATGTAGTACACAGCTGGTAATCTTTTAATCCCAAAATGCATAACTTTACATTTTCCACATTGAACTGGCATCCATTACCTTTTGCCATCTTATTTAAATCATCCTGCAAACTCTCAACATCAGCTTGATTTTTTATTGCACTACCCAACTTTGCATCATCAACAAACAACTGAATATCTCCCTTTAAGCCATTTCCTATATCATTTATGTACAAATTAAACAATAATGGCCCAAGCACAGAGCCCCGAGGCTCACCACTGGTCACCTGCCTCATCCTGGACTCTGTTCCTCTATACACCACTTTCTGGTATCTCTCTCCCTGAACCATTCTCTTATCCATATCACCCGTGTTTAGTATTCATCCCCATCTGCTCCAATTTGTAGAACAGTACTCCATGGGAGTATCCTGTCACTTTGTCCAACTCAGATGTCATTCTATTATAAAAAGTTAATAAATTGCTAAGGCAGGATAGGATTGACCTTTAACAAAACCATGTTGGCCCCTATAGAGTATCATATCCTGATCCACCCATTCTTGAATTTTGTCTTTAACCAACTTTTCCAATACTTTTACCACCACTCCCGAGATGGTGATTGGTCTGTAATTAACTACCACAGTTTTAGAGCCACCTTTATGCAAAGGAACTACTTTGCCTTCCTTCCACTCCCTAGGGACCATACCAGAGTTCAAACTTAAGTTAAATAACCGAGTAAGAAGAGTTGAAAATTCCTTTGCACATTCACGCAACACCCGAGCTGATATTCCATCTAAACCTACAGCAGTGTTTGCATTTAAATTTTGCAATATACTAAGTCCCTCTGATTTCTGAACTTCGATTCTCACTTTAATTATTGTTACATGTACAGAGATATCCTCACTTGGGTGATAGACTTTTGAAAAGTGATCACTCAGTAACTACTATTACATCTGAATTGGTTATCTCAATACCATCAGCACCCACTAAAGTTATCTTTCTGAAGTCATTCTTCCTTTTACTTGCCACATAGTGGAAGAACTCTTTGTGATTACCCTTGATCTCCTTGGCTAAGGTCTTCTCATAATCTGATTTAGCTTTTCTTACTATGCTGGTAACCTTCCTAGCTTGAGCCTTGTACTGCTCATGGGTGTACTGATCACCTTTCTCCATGTAAATTCTCCATAACATTTTCTTTTATTGCAGATCAAGTTTGATACTACTACTCATCCATCTAATGCCTACCTTGTTTGTCTTCCTGACCATGGGGATACATTCTGATATTGCCTTCCTCAGATACCTGCTGATTTTATCCCATGCACTGCTAACATCTTTCCCCTGCAATATGTTCTGCCATGAGACGGCTGTAAGCTCACTCTAAAGCCTTACTTAGATGTCCTTTTTAACAATGAACAAAACTTATTCATTTTCTCTAATGAAGATGCTAATAAACTTTGTTTGGAAGTTTCATCTGTACTACTTAAAGCTTCCACCTAGCTACATTTAGCTAAAATGAAAGCTTTACAATCCTTAAGATGCAACAGTCATCTTATTATTACTAAAGCTGACAAGAAAAAAAAATTCTTCTTTTATTACGGGATCAATTGATGTACCAGGAATTGGATCACAACCCCACAAATAGTCAACTCAGAAAATTAAATTCACTAGTTGATGAAGTTGTAAGCCTAAATGTAGACACTGTAGAAAAACATAACTTATTTTTCTAGAACCCACCTCAGTTCTATGGTCTGCCTAAGATAAATATGGAAGGCATTCCTCTTCATCCAACTGTCAACTATATAGATTCGCCTACTTATTACATTTATTGAAAGTTCAGATTGGTAATTTCTGCTCCTCCTCAAAAAATTCATCTAATTCTAGATAAAATGAAAAATCTTTTCCTACAATCCACTGATCTAATGGTCAGCTTCAATATTGAATCTTTCTTCACTTTGACCTATAGAGGATACACTACATTTATTTTCAGAATGTTAGAATAAATAATATCTTTTCCAAGAAAATGAAAATAAGACAGGGACTCCCTCCCTCATTTTGAGCCCACTCCTTTTTTCCATCATTTCCATCTTAAATGACTTAGATAAATATATAAATAAAGAAACAAAGACAGCTATGTTTGCTGATTATTTGGTCCTATTCTCAGTTGACAACAACCTAGAAACAGCAGAAGGTCACTTAAACAAAGCAATTGAAAATTTATCTACATACTGTGAAAACCAAAAAATCAAAATTAACCCTACTAAATCAGAAATTTGTGTATTTACCATTAATAACCATCTCAGAAAGTGGAGACCAAAGATTAAGCTAAACAGTCAACTAATTACATTTAATGAAAACCCCAAATACCTTGGCGTTACTCTGGATCCATCACTAAGCTTCAATAAACATATCAAGAATGTTGCAGTCAGAGCAAAATGAAGACAAATATCATGAAAAGTATCTCAGGTAAAGAGCAGGGAGCCAATGCTAAAACCTTAAAAGTCACATACACCTCTATTATCCGACCCATAATGAATATGCTTTGCCTATCTGGATGCAAACATCACAAACCAGTTTAGATAAGCTTATAAAAATTCAGAAAACTGCAGCTAGAATCATATGTGGACTAAGGAATACAACTCCTCTAAAAATAGCAGAATTCGAATCCAATCTTGTTCCTTTAAAAATTAGGTGGCAAGAAAATCTTACTAAATTTCTAGAAAAAAGAGCCAACTTTGCACATCATAGAACAAGTGAATTTTTTAAAAATTGGCAAACAACAAATAGAATAAAGAAAAAATCAACATGAGGAAAAAAGCCTAGAATATCCTGAAATCTTGAGATCATTAGCTCTTTCAAAAATAATGGAATATGGACTTGGCTCAATACAGATGGCTCCAAAAATCCAAATGGTCTGGGAGTGGAGTACTCATCTATAGCTCTCAAAATATAGAACTAAAAACAACTAATAGTATTGGATGCAACTCATACCATGCCGAATTAATAGCTATTAATAGCACTGCAACATTTGAATAAACAAAACCCAAAGGAATTTATATGTTTCACAGATTCCTTAGCCCTTCAAGCTATTAAGAACTGCTACACCAGCCATCAAGAAATACTCAGACATAGCAAAAAAACATAACTACATTAGGATTCTGAAATAATTTTCCAATGGATTCCATCCCATGTGGGATTAAAGGGAAATGAAACTGCAGATGAAGTAGCAAAAATGGCTGCAACATTAAGTGATACTACAGATTTTGATCTTTTTAAAACCACTCAAAAAGAAAACATAAAAACGAGGATTCTCCAGGACATGACTCCTGGTTTTTCTGCTGAATACCACTGGTATTCAGCAGAAAAACCAGGAGCTACCATCAACTCCAAGTTTAATTGCTGTGCCACTACCATGATCTCTCGCCTCAAGACCAATCAAGTTTAGCAATGGCATAAGTCTTCGCCATCTGCAAAATCTGTAACTTGGAGGAAGCATTGGCAATGCATTTACTAAATTGTATGAATATTTCCAAATGTGAACTTTCTAACAACCCAGAAAAGGTGCTGTATAAAATACATGAATTTGACCATTATGATCTGGTGTAATAATATCTTGGGATGATAAAATAAATAAATAAATAATAATAATAATAGCACTGCAACATTTGGATAAACAAAACCAAGGAGTTTATATTTCTCACAGATTCCTTAGCAGTCCTTCAAGCTATTAAGAACTGCTACACTAGACATCAAGAAATACTTAGAGACATAGCAAAAAACATAAACTACATAAGGATTCCGAAATAATTTTCCAATGGATCCCATCACGTGGGATTAAAGGGAAATGAAACTGCAGATGAAGTAGCAAAAATGGCTGCAACATCAAGTGATACCACAGATTTCAATCTTTTTAAAACCACTCAAAAAGAAAACAAAAAAGAGCGATTCTCTAGGACATGACTCGCCACTGGTATTCAGCAGATAAAAAAGGAGCTACCAAAGTTTAATCGCTGTGCCACTACCATGATCTCTTGCCTCAAGACCGGCCACACAAGACCAATCAAGTTTAGCAATGGCATAAGTCTTCCCCATGTACAAAATCTGTTGAGGAAGCATCGCCAATGCAGTTACTAAATTGTATGAATATGTCCAAATGTGAACTTTATAACAACCCAGAAAAGGTGCTGTATAAAATACATGAATTTGACTCCTGTGACCTGGTGTAATAATACCATGGATAAATAATAAAAATAAAAATAAATAAAAAATCAGAAGCATTTTCATATAATATAGTGAAATTATTCAAATTTGTTATTCACACTGGATATTTTCTTTGTCAAAATAAGTTTTACAGTCAAGTTGAAGGAACTGCCATGGGAAGATCACTCTCTCCTACTCTCACCAACTTCTGTTTAGAACACATCCTGTTCTCATCCATAAACCCACAGCCTTCGTTTTGGGTTCGTTATATAGATGTTTTTATGATCTGGCACCATAATGAAGAAATATTGCCTATTTTTATTTATCTAATATAAGCAAATTATATCAACAAATTAAATTTACTATGGAAATAGTAAACAAATTATCCTTCTCAGATATTCTACTTCTCTGCTCATCATCAGGGGGAACTATTTCCATATATTATTGAGACCTCCAGGGAGTCAGGGACTCATCGAGTGAGGTCACATACTACACACACCAGTTATCATACTTATTCTTGAATTCATTCACGCTGCTTGCACTCACAACATCCAATGCAATCCATTCTAATCACATACTACCCTATGAGAGAAAAATCTAGCCCTTACCCCATCTTAGCAGCATTGATTCTCGGCTTCCAAGGATGTCATCTTGTCCTTCCTTTCCCCACCCCCTCCATAAATTGAAATCCTGTATGATCCTTTCAGAAGTTTGCAAGTCTCAGTCATATCACTCCTCTTTCTCCTGTTTGCTAGTGTCTAGTCTATAAATTCTCAATCTGTCTTCATAATCAGTATTCCATAATCCTGATATCATTTTTAACACTCTCCTTTGCACTCTTTCCAATATATCAGAATCACAACAGAGACCAAACCTGCAAACAATAGTCCAAGTGAGGTCTTATCGATTCCTTGTAAAGAGGCAAAATGACATCCTTATCTTTACATGTGAACATTCGTTTCAGCATTGAAATCTTTACTACATGGCCCCGAAACTTCAACCTTCCTACTAACACTCCAAGGTCCCTAGCCTCATCAGTTTCTTCTAGCATAATCCCACCAATATAAAATACGACAATGGATATCTAATCACACCAAAGTGAATGACTTTTCATTTACTGACATTGAACTAACATCCATTTTCCCATGCCCACAATTCCAGCCTAATTCAAATCATTCTGGATGCTGCATTCAACAGCAATCTGCTCACAATCCCTCATGGAAGACCTGAAATTATCAAAACTTGATGATCTCACACATGTTCTGTGCCTCAACAGTTACAGCAATTTTTAAAAATCAAATGATTTATGAAATCAATGGCTTCTCAGAGAGGACATCTTTTTGATTCCTATAAGCCTAGTTCAAATAACAAGGAAACAATTCATCAAGTCCCCATCCCATAAATTTCTGGCATTTCAGAATCAATTTCCAGAATTCTTAAGAAATACAATTTAGTAGCTACTTTTCTTCTATCGACAAATTATCATCATGGTTTCCATCTTCTAAAGATGGACGCTCTCCTCTGGTGTCTTCGTTCTTACTTCGGGCAAACTGGATGCTCAGTGGAAAATAGAATACAAGAACATTAATCTTATATAAGCAACAGGAAATTGAAAGAATCTGGCTTGGCATAGCACACAATAAATACCGACCAAATTTTATGTTGTGGTCAGTATTTATCGTGTGCTGTGTAATGCGGTCAGTGTAAATGTGTCTGAAACACATTTACTTCATCTATATAGCTATAAATTTGAATGCTTAAAGAAAGTGCTGAGGCTTAACTTAGTCAAAACTTAAATCAGAACGACTGCTTCTCACTATCTAAGCTATGGGAGGTCATTCTAATCACACATCATTAAAGTTTTTTTTTTAATACAGTTAACGATTAACAAATAATGCATTTCCTCAGTTAGACCTCTGCATTTTTTTTTTATGAATAACATCATGTGGCTCTCACTGTTTTAAATTAATCATTGTTACAATTCTACCAATTGTTGTCAGTTGCTGCTATAGACTAAGGCAGGGATTCTCAACCTATGGTACGTGAGCCACTGCCTTACTGGTACATCTAATATCTTGAATTAAATATAGCAGTGCGCCACTGGAAAAGGTTGAGAACCCCTGGACTAAAGGATGCAAGGTAGATTTAGTTGACACGCATCAACAGATTAGCTCTGTGAGAAAGGGCAAGGTAATTATTATAGATGATTTTAATGATGGGAATGGAATGAGATGTCAAGTAGGGGAAGGGAATAATAAATTTAGTTTAATCCTTTATCCAAGTGTGAGCAAACAAAGTTTGCACCTGAAAGTATCTTCAGGACTGGGGTACAACACCAGGGCACTCCTTGCAAAGGTGGAGCAAGCTACCAACACTCCTATATCAGTATCTCCCATAATGCAAAACATCTCCTTGCAGATATGTCTAATGTTATGCATTAAGGGAAGGGCCACAACCCATACCAGTTTCGACCTTTATTGAGGTCTCTACAGTGGAGCCCGGTCGAAACTGGTATGGGTTGTGGCCCTTCCCTTAATGCATAACATTAGACATATCCGCAAGGAGATGTGTTTTGCATTATGGGAGATACTGAGATAGGAGTGTTGGTAGCTTGCTCCACCTTTGCAAGGAGTGCCCTGGTGTTGTACCACCTTATCCCAGTCCTGAAAATACTTTCAGGCGCAAACTTTGTTTGCTCACACTTGGATAAAGGATTAAATTAAATTTATTATACTCTAACCAAGTGAAAAATAAACTTTCAATAGGGGAAGGGAATTATAATTTATACAGTTCCTGAGAGACAATTACTTGAGACATTTTTGAAGGAATTCGTGGAACAAGAATATTGGATTTGGTGATAACATCTGAGAATTTGTCCTTATCCAAGGTTGTCATTTTGCCTCCAGTTGGAGGGGGGGGTGATCATTTGGTGTTAGCTCAGAAGGTGTTGCCATGTTGAATCTTCAGTTAAAAATGGGTAATAAATATTACCCATTTTTATTAATGTAATCATAAAAATGGATATTTGTGGAATTATAAATCTATTGATTTTGTAAAGCTTAGAAGACAATTTGGAGTAGTGGCATGGAAATATACTGCAAGGAAAGGATGATAGTGATTCATGGAAATAATTCTAAGTTATTTGAAGGTAGCAGCATCAGATTGCATTCCTAAGGTGAAAAGAATAAAACAGGTTGGAGTTGAATAAATGGATAAATAGTACAATCAAGCATGAGCTGAAAAAGAAGTTGTTGTGGAGAGTTTATAAACTAAGATATGACCAACAATCCCATGAACAACACAAGGCACAAGCAAGAAAGGTAACATGGCTACCAAAGGAAAAATCACATTATGAAATGAAACTGCCTGAATATTCCAAAGTGAATCCTAAAGAATTCTTTCTCTACATAAAAAGTAGAAAAAAAAATGATTGCGAAACCTATCCTTGAATTCTGTTGTTGTCGAGTCCATTGAAGAGCTTCTAGGCCAGCGAAGTTGGTCGATTGGTAGAGCCTCTGCTTTTAATCGCTCGCTAAAACTTAATAAAGTTTGAGCGCGGTTAGTAGTTGGAGTGGGATCAATCATTTGATAGTGTTGGCACACACTCCCTCGATAAGTCTTTGGACTCCCTGGAGGTGTCACATAATAATAATAATGACCGTGGATCTGTAGAACTGCTTTAGCAATCTGTTAAACTTTGGAGTAGAGCTTTTCTCTAGGGTTATTGTCAATAGATCAGCAGTAATTGCTGGACAAGAATAAATATGGACAGGTGTTAGTTCGACTCCTGTACAGTTCTTGCATGTTTCATAGCTCCTACTACTGTCTGGCTGAATTTTCATGCCTTTAAAATGTTTCATCCTTAGCTTGGTGATGATTATGGTTATTTCTTATTTTCACGGATTTCATTCTTCTTCTTGATAGTTTGTTTTACCAATCTTATTTTGACGACAGAGTTAGCATCAGTTAGTGATGGGGGTAATTTTTGAGGTAAGTATCTTGCTTCTTTTGCTAGTCTGTCTGCTCTTTCATTGCCTTCAATATTTACGAGCTGGTATCCATTACAGTGTACAGTTCTTATTTTTCAAATTTAAAGTTAATAGTTCACAAATTTCCTGTGTGAGTTTTGTTTTTCCATTTTTTAATGCCTCAAGTGCAGGCTTTGAGCTGCTGTAGATGATTATTCCTTCTGTAATGTATATTACTGGATTTGAGAGCTATCTATATGGCTGTTAATTCATGAGTGATGCTTGAAGCTATTTTGCCAGCTGTGGTTTTGATTTGCATTTCCCCGCCTCCAGATAGAGTTAGAAAACCCCTGAACCTCCTTGGTTGAGTGCTTCATCAGATGATCCATCAGTGTAGGCAATGACATGGTTTGGGTTATTTAAGTGATGTATAGTGTCAAGTCCTTTTCTTTTATTTTCTTGCTGTGAATCCTTTTTAGAACAGGATTCTAGGATTTAAGAGATTTAAGTTTATCATTGTGTTTTTTTTTTTTTAGTAGAATAGTAGAAAAGAATGGCTCTTTGCTTATTTCAATGGACAGGTTGCTCTAAGTTGATCTGTTTTCTAATTTCATGATCATATTGTAAAGTAGATGATCTCTTTAGTCAAGATTTTCTTGTCCAGGCATCGAAAGTCCTGAAAATCTTGATGGCTCCTGATTCTATTAGATGACTTTTAATGTGGAGAGTTTTCTTTTGTCTTCTACTATGTGAAGCCCACACTCTTGTTGAGCTTTTAAATTATTTGTGGATGAGACTGCACCTATAATAATTTTTGCTGCTCTTGATTGTACTTTTGTGTGTTGAATTCTGCTGCTATAAAAGATAACAAAACCTGAAGTAATAGCTAAATTACTGAGTGATTATTTTGTGAAGGTTTATCATCAGGATGTAGGTACAGTAGTCACTGATGACACAGGCATGGATATGATCTTTGAAATTCACGAACTAGAAGTGGTTGGGATACTAAAAAAAATCTCAATGTGAATTCTTCCACAGGATTAGATCAGATTTCAGCCTGTGTATTGCACAAATAGGCTTTTTAATTTAAATCTCAGCTCAGGTAGAGTTCCTAGAGTATGGAAAGAAGGTTCCACTGCATAAAGCTGGATACAAAACAGAATATCAAAATTACAGACCTGTTACTAATAAATGATAGTTTTGGAAAACTTGGTGAAAGCTAGAATTCAAGATTGGGTGGATAATAATTTGATTATTTTTTAGAGGTCAGCATGGCTTTGTTAAAAGGGAGGTCTTGCTTTAGCAATTTACTTTGTTTCTATAATAAGGTAATACTAGAGTTGGATAAAGGTAACATGTATACTGTGATATTATTGGACTTCGCAAAAGCATTTGACCAAATACTGCACTCGAATCTGTTAAGTAAACTAAAGCAAACAGGAATGGATACTGGATTGGTGAGATGGATAAATGGGTGGAACAGACAGACAGACATCGGAGAGTATGGTGGAACAAAAAGATTAGAATAAGTGACCAGTGCTGTGCTACAAGACTGTTTTTGGTCCACTGTTGTTTAATCTGTATATTAATTATATTGGAGAAAATTTGAAGAGTGATATCCAGTTGTTTGCTGATAATGCTAAGTTGAAAAGAGCTATAATAAATAAAGGTGATATAGTGATCCTGCAGGATGATTTGAATAAGCTGTCACTGTGGTCAAAGGATAACAGTTTTTCCTTTACTGTGGCTAAATGTAAAGTTATTCACTATGGATTGAAAAAGCTGCAGTCAGTGTGTTGTACTGATGGGGTTTCGTTACTGGAAATTGATGAGGCTAAGGATCTGGATGTTACAGTTGATAAAGAACTGAAGTTCAGAAGTCATACTGCAAAAAGAGAGGATGCAGAGGCAGGTAACCAAGATGGTTTCACATTGTGGAATGTTCCGATGGGGGGAAGAGAAAGAGAGAGAGTGAATATTTATGGGTTACAAAAATTGGCAGATAGAAGAAAAAGAGGTGACAAGAGAAATATTCAAGTTAGCAAAAGCGTTTTATAGAATGGAAGTGGAAGAAATTATTCGCTATATGGCGAGTGGAGACAGAACAAGAGGTCATCATTGGATGATGAATAAATCTTTGGCTAGCAAGAATGTGAGGTCTAGATTTATTGCTACCAGAGTGGTGAATGAGCTGCCTGAGACCACTGTTAGTTCATCAGTGAATCAGTTTAAGGAGAGGTATATTATTATTATATCACACCTCCAGGGAGTCCAAAGACTCATCGAGGGAGGGTATCTACTCTACAACTCTTCGTGTTACTACTCCATCAACCTTCATCACCTAACACCAACGCCATCTACCACCGCCTACCACTGCTAATACTTTCACAGACAATCACAAACATCCATGCCCAAGGCGGGATTCGAACCTGCAACCTTTTGGCTGGAGAGCAGATACTCTAACCACTCGACCAACCAGGCCGACAAAAAAGTATGATAGGTACTGTGTGAATAATGGTTAGCTTTTGCCTTCTCTGGCGAAATTCTGGTTGGATTGTGGATGGTATGATAGGTATGTTGTGAACTATGCTGTGGGCCTCCTACAATAAGCCTTTTGACTCCATGGAGATACCTGTTAACAATAACAAAAATGTTATTGTTAACAGAGAATGGCAGACACTGTAGAAAGGTGTGAGATGAGGAGTGAAACTGAATCTCCATAGAGCCATAGGCTAGTGATACGCACCGCTGAAGTTGAATACAGATATCTGAATATTCTGAAAAGCCATATAACAGATGACTTACATATCACTGTAATCTGGTAAACTTCATTGTAACTGAAAACTAAATTTAGGATCGTCACGTAAATCTTGTAATTGAATTTCATAATATTTACAATACTAATACATTAACCTTCCAAGCTTTATATTTCTATATATGTGAGATGCTCCTAGTTCTATTCAAAATGGAATACTCGTATATGCACAGATTATGTAGCTTTCGCATTTCTTTTTATGTTTTTGCCTCCGCATTTGATATAAAATGCATATACTTACATCAGAGAAAGGTGGAAGAGCAAGCTTCGTATGGTACCTTAAATTTTCTTCGTATACTTCTCCAAAGTTGGCAATGTTATTCAAATCTTCTGATATTTTTCCATATCCCAAGTTAAGATTAACGCCACACACATTTGCTAACGCCATGATGACAGCAGAAAACACCGATACTGCAATCCCGCAGCAAATTTCAAAATATAAAATTCTAAATTATCCTAAAAGTATATTTAAAAGATTTATCAATTTTACTTTATATTTAAAATTTTAATTTTATAGGTGTATATATATAGATGATTTGCATGTACTTAAAACACTGTTTATATAAGGAGAATTTTATTCATTTCTGAATTAACATGGCAACAATTTTGAATTGCGACATTCTAAAGGGGGAAGAGGAAATGGTCGAGTCTATATGACTTGAGAGGTAGGTACCATTGTATCGTCCAGTATTTGGAAGAAAGTTTTGGTGCAAGCTGGGGGGGGTGGCTTTGAAATGGAATGAAGAATGTTAGAGGTGTTGTTGGGAGTATTTTCATTGACTACATCTGTTTCTGTTGTTCTTCTTTTAGTCTTTGCAGGTATGTATGCATGTATATATCTCGAAAATTATTTCAAAATTTCATGAATCGGAGTAAACTACACAAAATCGAAGTCACTGTCGGACGCGTCCATTCAGCAGCAACTCATAGCTTGTATATACACGGAAAAAACGTGGGCGAAATGTTCAGATGTTTTAGCAACAAGCGATCTCGTACTAATAGTGAATGGAAATTGGATAAATTCATTACTTTTTCTTATTCTAATTTGGAACATAATTAAATATGTGTTCCTGTGAAATAGGATAACAATTTTAACTAAACTATTTAAATTATCGAACTTTGAATTACATTAATCATATTTCAGCAATAAGTATTTATTGCAAAATCTGCTGATTAAATGTTATTATTCGTTGATGGTATGTTTAAAGGAAGATCCTTCATTTTTTTAATGAAGCGCCATAGACTACTGATAAGAATATTCATTCCATATTTTTAAAATCTTTAATGTTATTCTATAATTGATATACAGTATTCTCATTGGCAGTGTTTATTAATACGTAGCAGAAGAGGAATTGATGTATTATATATAAGGTGCCTCCATGGAGTCAAAAGACTCAACTTCATCGAGACACAAATATCCCTTATATCTACTCTTTCTTTTCTGCAATCTCGCAGTAAAGTACTTCTCAAAATCGTCCTCACATCCAAATGAATTAGTCCAACAAGCAGCAAATTATGATTAATCGGAATTACGCAAATATAGACGACCTAAGGCCATCCTAGTTCCCTTTCAAGATCTATAACTTGCCCAACTCGGGCTGAGCATGTAGCTCATAAATTTTTCCCTACACACTAACCTATCAGATAGCAGGGATTAAAAGCATTATGCTTCACCCTTATAGATAGTAACGTTCTGCAAAAGACTCATCCCGGGAGACCCAACATTGACATGCTAACAGTTATTCATACAATACCTGTCATGCTTCCCCTTAAACTCATTCATAGATGAAGCATTCACAACCACCGCTGGCAACGCATTCCACCCATTTACAACCTTCAATTTATTAGTCCTAACACCCTTGTTAACCACACTCTTACACAATCTCCAGGGATGACCTCTCATTCTCTCCCTGCACTGATCTTAAAAAAGTTATCAGTATCAATCCTATTAAACCCTTTTAATAATTTATATGCCTCTATCATATCTCCTCTCCTACATCTATCAACTAGTTTTTGAAGCCACAGACCTTCAATCTATCCTCATAGGACACATCCCACAGGCCTGCAACAATTTTCATAACCTGCCTCTGAATCATTTCCACGTCACCCAGAAATCTAGGTGACCAGATCTGTGCACAATAGTCTAAATGAGGTCTTATTAATGCCTTATAAAATGGGACAATCACTTCCTTATACCTGCTTGTCAGTGTGTTCTTCAATAACCATGTAATATGATGTGATGTTTTGGCAACCTTTGCAATATGCCCTCGAAACTTAAGTTCTCTTTCCACAATAACTTCCAAGTCCCTAGCCTCATCAACTTCTTGCGGTTCAGTTCCATTAGTATAGTAAACAGCATGTGATCTCATCCTTCTGAAGTGCATCACCTTACACTTGGCCACATTAAACTGGAAGCTATTTAGTTTAGTCCAAACCGTCAGCCTATTTAAATCATCCTGCAAAATATCCACATCATCTGAATTAACTATCGCTCTTCCCAGTTTTGCATCATCAGCAAACAAGTGGATATCTCCTTTCAAAGTATTCCCAATATCATTGATATATAAATTAAATAATAGAGGACTGAGGCACACCAGTAGTCACCTGCCTTCTACTGGACTCTGCTCCACCATAAACCACTCTTTGATATCTATCCACTAGCCACCCTCTAATCCAAATCACTAGCCTCGGATCCATACCAATTTGCTCCAATTTATGCAACAGAGTTCCATGCAGAATCTTGTCAAATGTCTTTGCAAAGTCCAGCAGGATCACTGAAATAGGATTTCCATCCAACTCCATTGTTACTTCATTATAGAATGAGAGCAAATTGCTAAGGCAAGATCTATCCTTCACAAAACTGTGTTGCCCCTTATAAAGTATCATATTGCTGTCCATCCAGTCCTGAATTCTAATTTTTATCAATTTCTCCATAACCTTAACCACCACTCCCGATATACTGATTGGTCTATAATTTGCTACCTCAGTCCTGGAGCTCCCCCCCCCCTTATGTAGTGGAATAATTTTCCACTCATTTGGGACTTTACCAGAACTGGGGCTTAAATTAAACAGCCAAGTTAGAGGAGGTGATAATTCTCTTGTGTATTCCCTTAAAACATGGGCCGATATGCCATCTAACCCATGGCAGTGTTAGCATTAAGGTTTTGTAATATACTAAGCACCTCATTCAGCACTGCAATATCACAACCAAGATGGTACACTTTTGCAAAATGATATCACTAAGCAACTCAACTATTTGATTAACTTCTGTAATTTCCTTACCATCAACACTTTTTAAAGTCATCCTTCCAAAGTTATTCCTCCTTTTACTTGCCACATAGTGAAAGAACAGCTTAGGATTTTTTTTGGACTCATCAACTAGCTTCCTCTCATAATTAGCTTTGGCCTTCCTTACCTTGCAGGTTACCCTTCTTGCCTGTATGTTGTACTGCTCATGGGAATGCTCATCACCTTTTTCTTTATACTTATACCCAGGGACGGCTCATGCATAGGCACTGCAGAACTGCAGCACCCCCAATTTTTCTCGATATATACATATATTTATTAATTTATTTATATTTGCTTGTAATATTTAATTTTATCATCAACAATCCTATACAATTCTCTTATTGTATATAAAAAATAATAAAAATCCATCTTGTAGCTCTTGGGAGGGTGAAGGACGCTAGCAGCACTGTGTTTACCACAGTGTCATATTGCTATGCTCGCAAGCATGTGCACGTCATAGTGAGATGCGAGCTATTAGTGTAATGCGACACTGTCCGTTGCGTAGTTCCACTGTTGTTTATATGCAGTTTGCACCAGTAGTAGTGTTCATAGTGCTTATCATGTTTACTCCATCTCTTTAAATATTTGGACATTACAATTAAAGACATAGCATTTGTTATAGTTTTAATTTTAGAAATTATTGGGATTATTGACAATTATGACCTCAGAATTTTTAAGTAATTTTGAATTATACCAAACAGTATAATTTTATCGATAATAAACAATATTTTTTCATGTTTAATTTTTTTTTTTAATTTTTACCATAATTTTGATATTTTATTCAAACATGTATATGCTGTACTTACAGTGTATATGTATATTTCGAAAGTTGCAGCACCTCCACGAGCCGCCACTGCTTATACCACAACTTTCTCTTTATCTGCAACTCTCGCTTAATAATATTATTCATCCATCTTACTCCTACCTGATTCCTCCTCCTGACTCTGTGAATACAGTCAGATACAGCTTTCATTAAATACTCCTTGATAATCTCCCATGTACCATCAACATCTCTCCCCTTTAAATTCTCATGTCATAGCACTTTTGAAAGCTGACTTCTCAGCTTGTCATAATCACCAGCCTTGTAATTCCATATATAACCCTTCTTAACAGAATATTCAGCACATAATACAGTCTCCCAAGTCAAGACCACAGATCACTTTCCCCAAGTGGAGACAGTGTATCTAAATTACTTACTGATATGGTCTCCGATGCTATGACCAGATCTAACACACTCAAACCTCTTGTCCTTTCCATTACATGCTGTCTCAGGTAGTTATTTCTTAACGACTGTATAAACTCCAATTCCTTTGTTCCTTGAGACCATTCCTTCTCCCAATCTATGTCCCCATAGTTAAAATCGCCCATAATAATTACACGGCCTCCACTCATCTTATTAATTTGCCAATGCATACCATTTACATTCTCCCTTATACCCCTTGGATTATAGCAGCAATCAATTACATATTTCATTCTGTTGATTTCTATCTCACACCAAACAGCCTCAAATGAACTACCTTCTACATGCCTGTCACCTTGAGGCACTTTAACACTTCATCTATCATTAGTAAAACTCCTCCCCCCCCATTCTGTCCTCTGTCCTTTCTGAAGATACTATATCCCTTACATTCAATCCCTATGACTAACTCATTCTTAGTTAACCAAGTCTCACTAATTCCTATAATTTTTGGCCAAGTAGAACTAAGTAATGACAAAAATTCATCACACTTATTCCGAATACTTCAGGCATTAGTATCACAATTATTATTTATCTTAGTACTATTTACAGCTAACTCTACTTTCCTGTCATTATTTCTGACAACCACCCCTTCTAATAACTTTTGTTTCCCTGGTCTAAAATCCCCATGTTCATTAAACAGTAAATTCTGTAAAAGCTTACTCCCATACTTATTCAAATGCAGACCATCTTTGGCATATAATTTTATTCTCCCATATATCCACATATTCCACCCCTCTTTTCCTACACATCCTAGCTAACATTTCATTCATCATCGATGCCCTCCTTCTCATTTCTCGACAATCATATATCATATCTGGGCAGCACACTGACAATCCTAACACTCTTACTCTTAAA
Source organism: Typopeltis vanoorti (assembly GCF_054136105.1). Classification (NCBI taxonomy): domain Eukaryota; kingdom Metazoa; phylum Arthropoda; class Arachnida; order Uropygi; family Thelyphonidae; genus Typopeltis; species Typopeltis vanoorti. The sequence continues at coordinate 94,948,060 of NC_143566.1, forward strand.
CCTAGCAATCTCTAACATCTCCCTTAAATCACATGCCACACAATTTACACTGTTTCCCAAATCATTCGTCCCAACCATTAAAATCATTTCATCTACACTATCACCTCTCTTTACAGCTCTAGTTACACACACTACCGCACCTCCCGGCCAACATTCTTTAAAGACATCTCTGGTTTTTATTCTACGAATCATTGAATCCCCTATTATTATTTTCTTAACCTTACCCATCATCTTAACTTTTCTCTATCTATCCATCTCTACCAATTTCATCCTTTCCATTCTCTTATCCAACACCCCAACCTTACTCTGTGCCATCTGCAGTGAGCTCCAGAGCGCCCTAAAATCTCAATACCTCACTTCCGTTCCTCACTCATCACAGAATCATTCACGTTTACATGCATATTCTGGCTTATGTTTTGCATATCATTTCTTCAATTAGTTTACATTTTCCATATATACATATAAATCCTCCTTAACTTCATACCACATGTTTTTCTGAATGCTTGAGGCATACATTAAACAAACATAACATTTAACGTTGTTTCTAAACACCATATCCTACTGGTGGACAAGAAAAAAGAGATGCACTAAGAGTTACTCCATTTGTCAAATTTTGTTTATATTCGCTACAGTCCTTTGCTAGATTGCACAAGGAATTGACTCTGTAATTCCTTGTGCACAATCAGCCTTACCAACATCTAAAATAGCATCCTTAGATCTGGACATCTTCTTTTTACCATCAAGGTTTTTTTTTTTGCTAGATGTTGACTGTAATTCCTTGTGCACAATGTCTTACCTACAGATTGTGAGGAAGAATGTGCCCAAACATGGAAATTTCCTGGTGGATTTAACCAAATAGACCATATCGTAATCAATAAAACACATAGGAATTGCATCCTGTCTGATATCTTACAAGAAAGAGCTCACATCCCTTTCTGTAATAACCTGATATCCAAACATGATCGGATTTCCCCTCCTTGGACTAACCTACATATCTGACCTTTCCTGGCACAAATAAATACCAAACATTCCAACCAAGAAAAGCTGTGTACTTTTCTGCTCAAGACACTATTTCACAGCTGTTAACTCTCTACAGATAGCAAATTTGCCCAACCATTAAATATTGCTCACATGTTTGAGGTGGTGGTGCACCAAAATCCTATCTAAGATCACTTGATGCTATCCAAAAGAAAATATTCTTTTTCATTAATGATTCTCTCTCTCTCTCATGAATCCATTTCAATCCATCTCCCATATATGTTCAATTTCTGCCTTATGCTTTTTCTATAGATACTTATACGGACAGTGCTCAGCTGAATTAGCCACTATCATTCCTCCACTTTCTTCCAAAATCATAAGAACAAGAATCACTGCTAACCAACGCACATTTACAGTCCATCTTGAAACTTGTCAGACCACTACTCTGCCTGCTCTTTCATTCCATCTACTTCTGTTCTGTGAAACATCCTCTCCTGCTATGTCTTCCCCAAAGAATATAACCTTCAGCTATTTAAAAAACATATGAAGGTTCTTCTTTTCATCTTATCCTCTTGCCCACATGCACTGATATGCTACAAATCTTGCAACCTTTTGTGTGTGGGACAGATATTAAAAAAAAAATTCAGAGTTACAGAGGAGCTGAGTGTCATATGATTATTTTCTAATTAGAGAGTCAAAATAAACAGTAAACATTTTTCAGCACCTATGAATGAACTGAGATACAGTATTAACAAATTAGATAAAAACAGAGGGGAGAAGAAAATGAGATTGAATTAAAACAAAAATGAAAAACAATCAGTTGAAAGAGAATAAAAATATTGAAGAGATCTGGGATCATATCAAGGATACTATAAAAGTAGCAGCAGAAAACTCAGTTGGAATTCAAAGTAAAACACAACAAAAAAAAGATTTAAGGCATGTTGTCTGGCAGTAAAGAAAAAGGAAGATAAGATAGAAGTATTTGGCTTAATAAACTATCTGATATATATACTGCTCAGGGATACAAAGAAAGCAGTCCAGCAATCATACAAGAAATATTTTTGCAAAAACAGATTGAAGAAGTCCAGATAATTTAGATTAAATAATCAAAGAAAATTCTTCTGTGAAATCATAAACTAAAAAAAGAGGTCAGTGTATGAAAAAAAACAAAAAAACAATAGTATTAGCAAAACAGGTGGAGAGAGTACTTTAACAACTCCTAAACGGAATGAACATAGTAAAATTTTAAACATCATAAAATATTAATATCACTTAGGTTTAATATTTTTATTTGTAAAATTTTTGGCTAAGTTTCATAGCCATTGTCAATACAGTTATAAGAAAACTCTAAATGAACAATTTAACTGAAAGCATGTGAACAGAAAACTTATAATACCTGTCACTTAGAAATCTCTAAATCTTCACCACCTGAAGCAGAAGAAAGTATAAAGCAAATCAGAAACAACAAAACACCAAGTACTGAATAGCAGCAGAACTCATCAGATGTGGTAGTGAATTAATTACAGAAATACATAAATTGGTGAATTTAATATGGAAGAATGAAGAAATATCCTCAAAATGGAAAGAATCACTAATCATACCTGTGTGTGTGTGAGAGAGAGAGAGAAAATTATAGCAAGATATCACTTCTGTGTAGCTCTATGAAGTGGCATTTGTATTGCGAAATGCTTCCTGAAGAAAACCATTCTGATTTCAAATCTAGTTGCTGGCTAGAGAAACTTTTTCTAACCCTTTCTTTGACCAATTCCAGAGTTTGTCGAGCTAGGGCATGAGCAAGTGAGTTTTTTTACCAGTAAACTCAAGAAAACCAACCCATCATAGAACCCACATTGTTTTGGATAATAATATACTATATTAGGGTAGTAACCCCCTAATAGACATATTTAAAAGAAAACAAATTCTTCAGTTCCATAAAAGTCTAAATAATATCTGGAAATCCAATCTCATCACTACAAATACTGGAATTCATCTTTTCAAAACTACCAGTGAAGCCATATTTACATTTTGTGTCTAGACGTGGAACATCATTAATCAACAAGCAGTTAATATCATCAATGGCTTTGTGACAACATGTCTTCCAACAATACCACGATGTACACTGAGTTAGTTTTGCCCTCTCCCCGATTTACATATTCAGTGTGATGACGAAGTATCACATGATATCATCGTTATGTGCATCTACTATTAATGGGCAAACCTTATCCTCTGCATAATTGGCAAATGTTTGCCAGTAATGGGGAAATGCCCTTTAGCCAATTTGACTGCAGGCAGATAATTGGGGGGGGGGACGCAAATGCCAGTATTTCAGAAACAGCTGTGATTGTTGATTGCTGTAATACTACTGTATCAAGGGTGTACTAGGACTGAATTAACCATGAACAGACATCCAGCAGAAGGGCTCACATTGGTCAGCCACACATAGCTGATCCTAGAGATGAGTGTCGAGTGTCATGACATGCAACAGTCACACAGTTCACCCACCACTACAACAGTGGGGCAGTTCAACCCATTTCCACATGCACCATGTGCTGTACCTTGCTTTGTCTAGGTTTCCACATCTGAAGACCAACAGGAGCACCCATGATGATAGCCAGGCATCACAAACAATGCCTTGCATGCACCAAAGTCAGTGGACCCTCGACAAATGGAAGGGCATCTGGAGTGATGAGTACCATTTCCTTTTGCACCATGCTGATGGCTGAGTTTGCATTTGGCGTAAACAGCATGATGCTCTATTCCCTGGCTGCACAGTTGGGGTTCAGCAAACCAGTGGCAGTGGTGTTATGGTCTGGGGAGCGTTTTCCTGGCACATCCTAGGTCTGTTGGTTATCACACAAATATTGAATAGTGAACACCAAAGAGAACTGTTAGCCAACCATCTCCATCCATATCTGCACGAGATCTACCCCAACCACAATGTCATCTTTCAACAGAACAACACACCTTGTCATCAGGCTTGTTCAACTACTGAGTGGTTGGAGGAACACGACAACGAATTCACCACATTTGCCTTGGCCCTCAAACTCCCATGACCATAACCCGATTGAACATGTGTGGGATATGCTAGAACAGGATGTGAGAACTACTGATCCTCCTCCACGGAATGAGCATGAACTGACAGAGTTGCTGCAACTGGCATGGGTCGAGTTACACATGGAGGATGTTCAACACCTTGTGGAATCTGTTCCTAGGCGTTTGCAAGTCATGATTGCACAGAGAGATGGACCAACAGGTTATTAGGTGGGTGTTCCTAATGTAGAGCTAACTCAGTGTACATGGCAAGGTCACATTCCTAACACTGCCATTCTTGATGAAAGCCAGCAAAGACCCCTAATAAAATTTGAAAAAGTCAACTGAGATAGTTGGAACACCAACTTAGATGTTCACCTTCAGCTACATTCAGTGCTCTCTACAGACCAACTAATGGGCACAGTGAAAGAGAAAGATTGAACTGCCCACTCAGTCTCCAAACGTTGGATAGGGTAAACGGCCTCGCCTACTCCCTATGTGGGAACAAATAGGTGTTAGCTGATTTTTTTAAAAGAAAAAAAAGAGCCTGTGTAGCTCAATGGAAGTGGCGTTTGCACTCTATGGCACTTGACCACAGGAAGAAAGGATTTGGTGGTTCAGATCTAGTCACCAAATAGAGGAAATTTTTCTAAGCCTTTTTTCGACCAGTTCCCGAGTTAGTCGATCTCTGGCATGGGCTAGCGGGTTTTTTCTCCCGGAAACTCAGGTTTTTCGTCCCGTAAACTCAAGAAAATTGACCATCGAACTTACACTATTTTCAGACATTAAAAATATTGTGTTAGGGTTATGGACCACGAGATGGCGGCACTGGCTTGCCGCCTTCTTCACCGCGTACCAATGAATCAGTGATAGCCTTGGGCCAGCTGTCTCTCTGATTGGCTACCAGTGGAGATTGAACTGCCCACTCAATCTCCAAATGTTAGATGGGGTAAACAGCCTCGCCTACTCCCTATATGGGAACAAATAGGTATTAGCTGATTTTTTTTTTTTTTTTTAGAACATATCTCAAAGTTTGACATTGTTAGAATCACCACTACTTTAATTTGAATTCCTGAAAACCATTATCTATCGCCAAGATTATTGTAGGTCACATGTTTTACTGTGAGTGTGGATGCTTAGCATGCTAGCAAAGAGAAGTCTACCAGATGGTATTCTTAGTGCTGAAACTCTTGTTAGCACAACATATTTTGGTTTGATATTTACACTCCAGAGTCCATGAGCTCAATGAGAACAGGATGGTTGATATAAAGAATAAAATATTCTGTTTTGTATGTGTGTGTGTGTGTGTATATATATATATATATATATATATATATTATTTTAAAGACGTGCTGTTTGGCACATGTTACCAACAGCAGCAAGAAAAAAAATGAACTAGTTTCTTGCAAGTTTTTGGGATAGGCCATATTCAAAAGCTAGCAAGAAACATTACAGATGCATATACGTTTATTCAATGTAAAATAAGATTCTATAAATTACAGGGTACACTTTCATATCCTTAATGGCTCTTGTGCTCATTCAACTCAAATCAGCACTGATGAGTAACTAGAACAAAGCTGGAATTTCCTGGTCATCAACACTGCATATTTGTTTGAGAGTAAATGATGCTAATCATGCAAACTTCTTCATATATTTCTTGACAGACTCGTGGTCTGCATATTTTTCAGCTGAAGTCTGAGGCAAAGAATACCTGATTAGTAACAACCTTCAGTACAATATTAACAACTACAAACATAATTATGGTTGGCTGAGTGGATAACATCTGGATCCACTCTCCAACCAATAGGCTGTACATTTGAATCCCACTGTGACATGGATGTTTGGCAAGTCTTTAGGTGGTAGATCATTTCTGTTGCCTGACAGAACTTCATATCAAACAGGATTTCAAAGAAATGGATCCATAGTTAGATTTTTACATTAGGACAAATATTACAGAAAAAATGGGAATATAATGAGCCTCTTGTGGATAAATAGCAGAATGAAGAATTGGACAGCGAGAATAGATCCATAGTTAATTAGATTTTTACAATAGGACAAATATTACAGAAAAAATTGGAATATAATGAGCCTCTTGTGGATAAATAGCAGAATGAAGAATTGGACAGCGAGAATAGATCCATAGTTAATTAGATTTTTACAATAGGACAAATATTACAGAAAAAATTGGAATATAATGAGCCTCTTGAGGATAAATAGCAAAATGAAGAATTGGACAGTGAGATTATTTTGTGCCTATTGTACCACAGAAGGTTCCAGAAGATGTGTAGAAATTTTTCTAGACTTTAAAAAAGGCAGTTAACACAAAGAAAAAGGAAAAGTTGGAGATCTAAACAGCAGAGCAGGAAATTATTACAATGCATATAGAAGTGTTTGGAGAAAATTTGGAGAAGAGAGCAAACCTAATAATAATAACTTTCCATGTTAGCAAATACACATGGAAAGAAAACACAAGAAATAAGAAAAGTCTCATTGACTGTGCTATTGTTTATAACAATATCTTCATGCTTTCCTTTAGTCATGGTGTCCATGTATAAATAGGGAAATAAAACTGAATTTGAAAATTACAGAGGTGTTTCCCTACTGAGCATTCCTGGTAAAATTTATGCAAGTATACTTGAGAAACGGCTAAGAACAAATTGTGGAAGGGAAGTTTGGTGAAGAACAAGCTGGATTCAGGCCAAACAGAGGTTGTCAGGATTAGATTTTCACTTTAAGACAAATAGTTGATTAATCTTGGGAATATAACAATGATTTGTATTTAAGTTTTGTTGATCTGGAAAAGGCATATGACGAGGTGCAAAGAGGAAAACTTTTCAAAATGCTACAGTTATATGGTATAAATGGGACATTATATCTAGCAATACATTGTTTCTATTTAGGCTGTAAGTCAGCAGTTAGAAATGCAAGAAGTACATGAAGATGGTTTGGTGTTACATCAGGCATGCAATTTAACATTGAACACAAGGGTGCACATTATCTCCACTGTTATTCATTGTCTATATGGATCACATTATGAAGAAAAGTGATATTAAATCTAATATCAAAATGGACAATGTTAATCTTAGCTCTTTACTTTATGCAGATGATGTTATACTTCTGATGGTAAGTTAAATATGGAAATAGACAACAGAATTAGTAATTTATGGATCTGAGAGCTGGGTTAGAATTAAAACACTGATCAATGACTGGAGACCTCAGAGAGTTCTGAGAACGATTAGTGTAGTGAACAGATGGTATTGAAAATGAGGATATTAGGAAAGAACTTAACATTGTTAGCATTCAGGAATGTGTTAGCAGAGCCAATCTCAGGTGGTATGGTCACTTAAATAGAATGGGAGAGGAAAGATTAGCAGGAAAAAGATCCAGAGAAGACCAAGATGTAGATGGATTGATACAGTAAAATATACCTTAAAAGACAGAAATATAAAATCAGATAATGTCGGAGTCCTGATGGATAACAGAAGGAGGAAAATTGTTGATTGGAAGTTAGTAATGGTGTAACTTTTTCATGTAGTGTTATCATAATTATCCTGTTCATCTCCTGAGGGTACATATCAGGAATTTGATGATGATGATGAAAACGAATAATAAAAGGACAAAGGCTATGAAAATAGGTAAAACATTGAATACATCAACTGTATCCTAAATCTAGAACCTTTGAAACACATTAAGGAAGATGCCAAATTAAATATGAAAATAGCAGAATTAGTAACACTGGTGGGGTGCTTAAGGGTCAAAGCTGTATAACTGAGAGGAGACCTCCACATAGCCTTTAAAGGAATGCAGAGAACTGAACAAATTGGACATTAGGTCAGAACCCATGGTTCTGACCTAATGTCCAATCCTCACCTTCTCGTAGTGCACCCTGTTGGGTATCTACTTGGATGCTGAATGAACGAGGATGGGCTGGCAATTTGGGATTTAGCCGACCAAATTGTATTCTTATTGGCTTAAACCAGTATACAAAATGATGGTACAACACGACAAAATTTCATGCCGGCTGGGGTGTTGCCTGGTTAAACAAGGCCCCCATTGTTTTCCCAGAGAACCGAGGCGAACAGCGAAACGTTAGCTACTGGAATAAATCTGAAAACACACCCCAACTCAATATCACCAGAATTAAAGATCGGTACTATCAACATAAGAAGCCTGAATGGCAAAGAAATGGAGCTATCTAAGGAATTAGATAAGTACCAGATTGACATAATAGGGGTGACTAAAACAAAAAAAGACAAAAACTGGTGAGATCTTTCTGAGCCATAAATACAAAATGTTATATTCAGAAATGACAATCAAGGAAAAGAAGGAGTAGTCATAGAATTCAACACTAAATACGAGGCTAATCTTCTTGGATAGCACAGTCTCAAGTAGAGTGATGTGGGCAAATATCAGAATGGGGAATTGGACAATGAGACTTATTTGTGTCTCATTCATGTCAAAAGAAGGTTCTACTAAGGTAGAAGTGGAGGAATTTTTTGATGCTTTAGAGAAAGCTACTGACACAGTGAACAAGGAAACGTTGGTCCTTGATGAGGATCTAATTAACACAGTAGGAAGTGATTGTCAGACATATAAAAATATTTTGGGAAAATTTTGAGAAAAGAGCAAAGCTAATAATAATGGCAAATACCTGTTGGATTTCTGCTCAGGACATGGACTAGTTATTACTGACACCATGTTCTACATAAAAAATGTGCACAAATTCACATGGTTTAGAAGAGGCAAGAAATAAGAAAAGTCTCATTAACTATGTTATTGTTGATAGTGATGTTTTCTCTGTGGTGCAGGACATCAGAGTGTACAGAGGATTTGAAATTGGAAGTGATCACTATTTAGTCTTGAGCAGGATAAAATTGAATTTCATATCGAAAAGAATAACATGCAAGAAAGTTTTAAAGCGAATAAAAGTTGAGCAGCTCTTAGATGAGAACTGTAGACTAAAATACACAAAGATTATTGAAGAAAAAATGAAAGAGTTTGAGAACAGGAACCAAACCTTGGAGATTCAGTGGCAAGCCTTGAAGAAAACCCTCATTGATTCAGCCAGAGAGGCATGTGGTGAGGTTGTCTGCAATGATAGAAAAATCAGAACTCCATGGTGGACACAGGAAGTTAAAGAGGCAGTGAAGGAAATGAAGAAAGCATATCAAAAGTTCCTGGCAAATAAGTCAGCTTGTGCTCTTGTAGAATACAGAGACAAATGTAAGAAAACTAAACACTGTGTAAAACTAGCTAAACAAAAGTCATGGGAGGACTTTGGCAAGAACATAGAAAATAAATATCAAGAAAGTGGTAAGATATTCTGGAGGTTGTTGAAGAAGCTTAGAAATGGAGGAAAGAGTGCTGTAAAAGGAGTTAGAGATGATAAATGTCATATCTTTTTCTTCCATGAAAATTGAAGAAAAGATATGCTTGAAGTATGGAGTAATTACTTCAAAAAATTGCTAAATGAAACAAGCGGTGATAGTACAGTGGTAAAAAAACACTCGACAGGCATACAGTCAGGAATACATATCCATACTTGAAGTAGAAAAAGCCATGAAAGGCTTGAAATGTGGAAAGGCAGCAGGAGTAGATGATATTTGACCAGGTATGCTGAACTATGGTGGTATAAAAGTCTTACCGTGGCTGCACTGCATAGTTCAGAAGGCCTGGACAGAGGGACAAATTCCTGATGATTGGAGCAGAGCTCTAATAGTACCCATATATAAGAAGGGAAATAAAACTGAATTTGAGAATTACAGAGGTATATTCCTACTGAGTGTTCCAGGCAAGTTTTATGCCAGTACGCTTGAGAAATGGTTGAGAAAAATTTTGCAAGAAAAGCTTTGTGAAGAACAAGCTGCATTCAGGCTAAATAGAGGCTGTCAGTATAAGATCTTCACTTTACGACAAATAGTTGAGAAAACATTGGAATATAACAAAGATCTATATTTAAGATTTGTCAATCTGGAAAAGGCATATAACAAGGTGCCAAGAGAGAAGCTATTCAGTATGCTCCAGTTATATGGTGTTGTCAATAGAGCATTATATCAAGCAATACTTAGTCTTTATTTGAGTTGCAAGTCAGCAGTTAGAATTGAAGGAAGTACAGTAAGATGGTTTAATGTTAAATCTGGTGTGAGGCAAGGATGTACATTATCCCCTCTGTTATTCATTATCTATATGGATCACATTATGAAGGAAAGTGGTATTAAACATGATATCAGAATTGGAGATGTTAATGTCAGCTCTTTGCTTTATGCGGACGATGTTATACTTATAAATAAATCCGCTACAAGTTTGCAAGATTCCCTGACTAAATTGAATATATGTTGTAATAGATATTGTATGAAGGTCAGCCATAAAAAGACAATAACAATGAAAATATCGACTGTGTTGTGAATGGAGAACCTGTGCAACAAGAAAACATTTCAGCTACTTAGGCATGATTTTTAGTGAAGATGGTAAATTAAATATGGAAATAGACAACAGAATCAACAAAGCTGTTATGGTAGGAAGTCAATTGAATAAATTTATATGGAATAAGAGAGAAATTAGTCAGGACACTAAATTAGCTGTATACAAGACAATGTTCAAACCAGTTTTAACTTATGGATCTGAGCTCTGGGTCAGAAGTAAAACTCTTGTCCAAAGACTAGAGACCGCAGATATGAGAATCCTGAGAAAGATTAGAGGCGTGAACAGGTGGCATCAATGGCAATATCATATTAAAAAGGAGGATATTAGGAAAGAACCAGACATTGGCAGCATGCAGGAATGCGTTAGCAGAGCTAATCTCAGGTAGTATGGTCACTTGAACAGAATGGGTGAGGAAAGATTAAGTGTTCTCTGCCAGGTTTGCAGGAAAATGACCCAGAGGAAGATCAAGATATAAGTGGATTCATACGGTACAAAGTGCCTTAGACGATAGAAATATAAGATATGTTAATGTTGGAGTCTTGACAAGTAACAGATTGATTTGGAGGAAAATTGTAGATAGGAATTTAGTAATGATGTAAATTTTTCATATAGTACTATCATATCATATGCACCCCTTGAGGATACATGTCAAGAATTTGATGATGATGATGAGCAACACTGGTGTGGTAGGAAGTCAACAGTATAAATTTGTATGGAATAAGAGAGAAATTACCTAAAACAGTAGTTTAGTAAACTAATTCTATACAGGACAGTGTTCAAAGTAATTTTAAGTTATGTTTCTGAGATCTGATAAAAATTAAACTCTTGTTGAAAGACTACAGATATAGGAAAGATTAGGCAATTTTTCCCTGCAGAGTTTTTTATTTGTACTACATGCAATACCTTTGCAAATAACTGTTTGCCTTAATATTGCTACAGTTTTGCAGAGTTTTTCTGTCCACCATTATCTCAAGATCCCATGCTTCATTTGATGGAGTTCCACAAATAGAGTATACGGCCTGCTATCTGTATTCCAAGATATATTCAAAACCTTAATTTAGCAATATTAACCAAATTCCCATTCATTTTCCCAACTTATCTTTTTTCACTCCAGTGTTAATATCATTGACATAAAGTTTAACAGTACTGAAACATGTTGAAACCCCAACTCTATGACATTGTCCTCAAACATACAACTCTTTGATATACACTGCTTTGAAAGAAGTCAATGGACACCATAGTAGGAGGAACAAACAGCCAAGGTGCCCAACTTAATAAGATATATGACCTCCTTTCACTGTGATGACTGCATCAATCCTATAGGACATACTTTCCTAGGGATCCCATTTTTTGAAAACAAAAAACCAGGACACAATAAATTTTGTAGAATTAAGGATTAAGAGAAATAAATTTTATTAACATGTATTTTAAAATAAAAAAATTAAATATTTATTTGAATTTGAATTTGATTTATTAATGTAGATAACATAAATTTTTATACATAATTCAAATAAATAGAATTCTAATAACAACACTTAAACACAGATGACAATACTTAAACATGTAACACTTAAATCAAACATTAATAAGTATATGAAATATCAAGATATAAAATGTTAATATGTCAATAAAACGGGAACTACAATGTAAATACAATAAAATGTAAAATGTAAACAACACGAGCCTTATGCGTATTGTGTAGATGCATAATATCTGAAATTATGTGAAAAATAAATTAATTTTTCAAATAATTTTCAAAAATAAATAAAAAATATCTGACGGCCTGAAATGTTTCTCATTTTTTGAAAGAAAATGAACTATCGTGGCACATTAATATTCAAAAACATGTCGACCGATGAGAAACATTTTGGACTGTCGGATATTGTACGCTCTGTGAACTAAGCTTGAGACAAAAAAATGCTGAAAAATTTACGGCCGACCAGACGAACGAAATAGATGCCGTGGTTGCAATTAGTTAAACATACAGTTGGGCGACTGTCTCCCTCATTCTGACATTCTTTTCTCTGGCTGAATGAAATGTATGGAACTAAATCGTTTTCCCAAACTTCTAACATTCTGGTAATTCACCGAACTGCAAAATAAATGTCTCTGCTTTTTGTTTTTGTAAACATATATTTTTAAAAGCACCCAAAAATATTACGACTTGTACTTATTCTTATTAGAAATGTTAATATTTTTATATTCTAAAAAATCTGGGACATTCAGCGTCCCGAACCAAACATATTGTGACACCAGGATTGTCCTGGGCAAACTGGGACGTATGGGATTCCTATACTTTCCACAAGCGTATGATAGCAATCATTGGGAATTTTGAACCATTCTTCCTCTAGGAATGTAATGAGGTCCTGTACTGTTATGAAGGCAGATATCCCTTGACCTCACCTGACGCTCCAGTTCATCCCACAGACATTCAATAGAGTTGAGATCAGGTCTTTGTGGAGACTAGTCTAGTGTGGTGATGTCTGTGTCCATAAACTACATAGTTAAAGCAGCAGCCTTATGACACAGTGTATTGTCTTACTGAAAGAGAAAATGGTAAATTCCGTAGTAGGAAGCATTGCATTGTCCAGAATGTTCAGATACCTCTCGGAGTTCAGTGTTTGTGACGCCACAAACAGAGATCAAAATCCAAACCAGGATCATACGGTCACACTGCCACCTCCAAATTTCATAGTTGGGGTTTTGCACTCTGGTAAGAAATGTTCACCAGGCATCTACCACACCCGTCCATCTGTTCGGTAGAGGGTGTAGCATGATGCATTGCTCCATAACACAACTTTCTAAGCTTCCACATCCCTCTGTACATGCTCTTTGCACAGTGAAGATGGTACTGCATATTGGTTTGTGGTAATGTGGATCTTGAATATTTTGGTCCTACCATGGAAGCCCATGTTGTGAATCTCAGTTCTTAATGTTTTTGTGTGGATTTATGTTCCAGTCAATGCCTGGAACTCCGCATTCCACGTGTCAGCCGACAAATGGTGGTTTTTACATAATATCCTTTGTAGCACCTTACTGCTACATTCGGTGACTCCTTGCACGTCCATCTCAGTATGGTATCACTGATTGTTGACCTGGGATGGCCCAATTTGTTGAACAGATAAGCCTGCAATATGTCATCCTATCACAACGCCTATTTCAAACTACATCATTTCCCTTGCCATTTCATATTGGCTTGAGAGCATCATATTCCTCCAATTTTTACTAGCTGCAAACATTACTCACTGCATGGCACAATGCACCTTGCCCATGGGGATTGTCTGACTACTTTCCAAGCAGTGTACATCAGACAGCAAATTGTCAAATTCGCTCTGCTAACCTGATATCCTATGTGTTGCATCTAAAATATCAGATTTTCATGTGGTAATCAGCCAAATGCTTTTCAAAATCCAGAAAAATCAGTGCATACATTGCTGTCATCAACCACTGTTGTTAGTTTATTTAAAAAAAAGGCAATCGGATTACTAAAATGAGTATCTCCTTAATACCTGGCTAAGCTAATTTGTGTATAAGCTCATACTAATCTCTCTGTAACCTTCACAACCATATAAGAAATACAGACTAGTCTATACTTTGATTTCTTCTTACCACTACCCTCATGCAATAGCTTTATTGCATGAGGGTATTGGTAAGAAGCTCTCTTTTTTTGCTCTCCTTCAACTGCTAAGGTAATTTTTCCCTTTTGCAGGGCTTTCATTAAATAGCCAGATCAGTGGCATGGTTGTATAGCACACCACTTTTAAAATACATGATGAAATATCATCCAGTTTCAGTATATTCAGTATATCATCACATTTGACATCCGTAGACGCTGTATGGTCACTCCCATACCTCACAGAGTTTTGGGAGTGAAATGTTCTGCTAGAATGCAGTAAGGTCACAGATTCCCTTTCCACACACACTCGATGAACGAATGCAATGCGCCGTCGCCGTGGTTCTGTTTCAGTGCTCTGTTCTGCGGAGCAATATGACATCTTGCTTACATATTCTAAATACATTCGCTTCACTCTACTTGTAATCCTTCGACTTTCCTTGTTCCTCTAAAAATAAAACCTGCTTTGCTGGAATGAAATAACTTGGGGGGGGGGGGGCTATACTTGTTCATATACGTTGGTCACCTGTTCCATAATCATTCCTCCTCATGCTAGCCACATAGCTTATAGATTTTCCTTACACTGTAGTATTAGTTTCTTCTCATATTTAATACCTTCTTTACTGTACTGATCACTTTCCTAGCTTGAGCCTTGTATTCTCATGCCACTATTCTCCATCTCTCACTCTATGCTGAAGCCCCCAAGTAGTTCATTGGAAGTGCCGTATGCCATCCATTGCGCTAGGCTGCCCAAAGAAAAAGTGTTGTAAGTTCTGTTCTAGTCTTCTACTAGAGGAACTTTTACTAAGCTTTTTTTTGGCCTGCTCTCAAGTTAGTTGATCTCTTGCCCATGCAGGTGGGCAAGAGATCAACTAACTTTTTGTTAGTTGATCTCTTGATTTATGGGAGAAAAAACTAACTAAATTTTTTCTCCTATAAACTGAAGAAAATCAACTGTAGAATGCAGACTGTTTTCAGACATAGTGTTAGGATTAGGAATCATTAGCATAGGATTAGGAACCACAAGATGGCAGAACTTCTCAGCCACCTCTCTTTGCCAGATGTCATATATAATTCTATAATGGTACTCACTTGGGAAATGACTAAGTTTATGAATGTTCCATTCAGAAAAGGTTATATGCTGAACTACAAAGCAGGAAATTATGACCAACTGAGGATCGGTTGCTGGATGGGAAGAATATCGACAGTGCATGGGAAGCATTTAAACAATACTTAAATGATGCGATATCAGAATATGTCCTGAGAGTTCGAAGAATAAATAGGGTAGGAGTCAAATGGATGTGCAGTCTAATTAAGCAATGAATGTGCAATCCTAATGGATTGTGGAAGGAATACCGTATGCATTAGGATGATGTCCGTTATGAAAATTATAAGCAGCAGGCTAGAATAGTCACAACTGTTGTACGGGAAGCAAAGTCTGAGTATGAAAAGAAACTGGTTCTGTGTGCTAAAGACAACCCACAAGAATTCTATCAATATGCTGCAAGTAAAAGAAAGAAAGAATGAATATTCTTTCTAAATAATGAATACTCTTCTAAATACAGGTGGCATGAGGGTTACAGATGCAGAAAAGGTTGTTCAGTTAATGAGCGCCCATTTTGCTAAAAGCTATCAACCTAGTGTACCTGACATTGAGCTCACTGGATGAATGAACTCAGGTGTATGAGGATGAAGTATCAGTGCTGTTGCGCAAACTGAATAAGAATTCAGCAATAGGGACTGTTGGGATATCGGCACGTGTGCTAAAAGAGTGTTCAGCTGAACTGGCTATTCCTTTGACCAGGCTGTTTAATTCCTTTACCATTGAACTAGACAAGGGGAATGGATATACCATGATACTTTTGGATTTTGCTAAGGCTTTTGACAGAATACAGCATGGTAGACTTTTGCATAAATTGGAGAATATGGGTTTGGGTTATAGAATATTAGCATGGATAAGAAGATGGCTGACTGACAGATATCAAAAAGTGGTATATGGGGGATGCGAGATCTGCAAAATTTAAAGTAACTAGTGGTGTACCACAAGGATCAGTGCTTGGTCCACTTTTATTCAATCTGATATATTAATGATATTGGGAATGATTTGACAAGCGACATACAGTTATTTGCTGATGTTGCAAAGATAGGTAGGGAATCAGGAATGCTGCTGATATGCAGTACTTGCAGAATGATTTGAATAGGCTGGAATTGTGGGCATGAGAAAAGAGATGTCAGCTCAACGTCAGTAAATGTAAAGTCATTCACTTTGGCATGTTTAGATATCCAATGTCGTATTATATTGGTAGAATTATGCTCGAAGAAACTGATGAGGTTAGGGATCTTAGAATGTTAGTAGATATGAAGTTGAAGTTGTAGCAAAGGGCCATGTAGCAAAGATTGCAAATACAACTCAAAAGATAATTGCAATGCTTAAACGAATGTTCACATGTAAAGATAAGGATGTCATTTTGCCTCTTTACAAGGCTTGATAAGACTTCACTTGGACTATTGTGCGCAGTTTTGGTCTTCTGGTTTCCGTTGTGATTTTGATATACTGGAGAGAGTGCAAAGGAGAGTGTTAAAAATGATATCAGGATTGTGGAATACTGATTGAGAAGTTGTAGGCTGCAGACACTAGCAAATAGGAGAAAGAGGGGTGATATCATTGAGACTTACAAACTTTTGAAAGGGTCATACAGGATTTCAATTTATGGTGGGTGGAGAAAGGACGAGGACATTCTTGGAAGCTGAGAATGAATTCCTCTAAGAGGGGTAAGGGCTAGATTTTTCTCTCATAGGGTGGTGCATGATTGGAATGGATTACCATTGGATGTTGTGAGTACAAGCAGTGTGAATGAATTCAAGAATAAGTATGATAGCTGGTGTGTGTGCAGTATGTGAACTCCCTCGATGAGTCCCTGACTCCCTGGAGGTCTCTCTTAATAATAATAATAATTAGTCATAGTGTTGGGCCAACTATCTGTGATTGGCTACTGGTGGAGACTGAACTTCCCCCTCATCCTCCAAAAGTTAGAATGGGCTAAAGAGGCCTTGCTTACTCCCTATACAGGAATAACAGGTTGGCTGATTTTTTTTTCCCCCACTTTATACTATTTCCACATTCTCTGTCATCTGCAGTTGTTTTCCCTACCCATCTATTTTACCACAAATTCTCTTATCTTTCTCATTCATAGTATACAGTTTGCTACTGCTGTTAACATATATTTTTAACCAACTTTTCTGCACTACTGATCTCTTTACCTTTATATTCCTTCATCTGTGATAGTACTTCAAGCCAATTCTTAAGGCTGTTATATTCATCCACCTTATTTAAACATGCGTGTGCAACTCCAAGTCAAGACTACATGATCATTCCCACCAATCAGGGCAACAGCCATATCTTGTTATGATCTTAACGCTTAACCTTGAGTTCCCTCCACCATATTCTACCAAAGATATATTTACCTCTTAAGAATTTCAGAAATTAATTTTCCTTATTACTCTAATATGTCTAATGAAAGCTGGAAGACTGTTACCTCTTTACCAAACAAATTTGCATTGTCTCTCATTGCACTATTTGCCTTTCAGCTTATTGAAAATTGAAAAGATATAAATCCTATTGCACTTAGCCAAGAAACATTAATTAGGAAATTCTAGAAAATACTTCATCTCAGCAATGGGTCATCTTCAGTCCTGCCAGTAAAATGGTATGTGATAAAATCACATGCCATTTTGATGCCATGGCAGTACTAAAACATAAATAATATAGGCAGTGTGGTTCAGATGTTATTAACATTTGATTTATGGAAATTTGACCTTGTTGTTGTTTTTTAATAGCAGTCTAATGTATAGGAGTTAAAAACAAGGTCAAGGAATAAATATGGATAATCAATTAACAAGTTTTAAGGAAACTAGAATGACAAAACCTGATTCAGCTGAATAATGACAAGGGATGGGGGAATAGATCAGAAATTGAACATCCATACAAAAGTAGAGCAAATATGTAAGAGAGGGGGGGGTCAGTAATCAATATGACTGCTCTTTGCAAAATTGTTCTAGGATTTTAACTAGGTGTAGGAGAACCATATGGGAATGGCATTCCATAGCACTCTACAAATACCAGAGAATAAGCAGCCATTTAGGGGGCAAAGTATTAAGAGCAGAAGAGACCCTAACCTTTTGGATGCTGAAAAATGATGTGTTTATGAGAGAAACAATATTACTTCCAAACCTTCACGGAGTCTGAAGATTGATCATGGGAGGTCGAACACTCGCATACCACAATAACTATCATACTATGTCTTGAAGATGTTCAGGGTTAGAGCACTTGCTACCCACTCTGGCAATTCATTCCACTAATTATTATTATGTAACACCTCAGGGAGTCCAAAGACTCATTGAGGGATAGTGTGCCAACAGCATCTAACGATTGTTAGATGCTGTTGGCACAACTACTAACTGCGCTCAAACTTTTTTCACCAACCTTTGTTCACCACCTACAATGAGAAAAATCTCCTATAATCTCTTATACATCTCAGTTCGTCTAAAAATTGAGACATAAGTGGAAGAATTCATCATAAAATATTAATACCAGAATCACTTCATTTAATATTTTTATTTGTAAAATTTTTGGCTAAATTTCATAGCCATTGTCAATACAGTTATAGGAAAACTCTAAAAAGAACAATTTAATTGAAAGAAAGAATGTGATATTATGTGGACTATAGGCTGCAGGAGAATAGCTCCACCTGCATTAATAGATATTCAAAATAAATTACAATACATTAATTTAATAAAAATTTAAAGAACTAATGGTGAGTATTAGTTAATATATTCACAACCCAAACCCGAACAAAAGCGATTTCCTAAAACTTTCTCAATTTCGAGAAGTTATATTAACTAATATTCACCATTCATGTGTTCCTTAATTGTAATTAAATTTTTATTAAATTAATTTATTGGTGATAATAGGTCCATCTGCATTTATTTTGAAATCTATTAATGCAGGTGGAGCTATTCTCCTGTAACCTATAGTGCACATAATATCAGATGCTTTTAATTAAACTGTTGTTCTTTTTAGAGTTTTCCTATAACTGTATTGACAATGGCTATGAAACTTAGCTGAAAATTTTACAAATAAAAATATTAAATGTAAGTGATTCTGGTATTAATATTTTATGATGAACAAATCTCAGTAATGCCACCCTTCCTCCTAACCACCAAGTTCTGAAGGCCAGCATCCTGAGACAGTCATAGTTATTTACCTCTACACTCTCTTCAATGTTTCCTTATCACCAGTATAGCCGGGCAACCAAATCTGTGCACAAAAATCCAAATGAAGCCAAATTTGTGCCTTATACAGAGAACTATCACCTCCTTATTTCAACATCAGTGTTCTTTGTATTATAGTAGCAATTTTCTGGTTAACCCTTACAACTTTCACGATGCCCCCCCCCCCGAACTTCAGTTCATCAAGATCCCCAGATAACTTATCTTCTCTATCTCACGGAAGCAAAGTTCCTCCAATATGATAAAACTCATTTCATCCTCTACGGCCAAATTCCCAACTTTACAATTAGCAACATTGAAATGACATCCCCATTCTTTAGCCCAATGTACCAGCCTATTCAAATCCTCTTGTAACATCACATAAGAACCTCCTGCATATTGCTCTTTCTAATTTAGCATCATCAGCAAGCAAGTGAATCTCCTCTCACAACCTTAACCATATCATTGATATATAAATTAGACAACAGTGGTCGCAGAACAGAATTCTGTGGTACACCACTAATTGCCTTCTTTTTTGGGTAACGTTGCATCCTATATAAATATATATATATATATATTAAAGAAATTCAGATGATTTGGACTGGATAAGATCTGCCAAAAAACAAGCTGTTTCTGCAAGCCCTTCATATAAAGATATATTGGTAATCTGGGGTAAATTCATCAAACTGAAGGACTGTGTAAATATTTTGGATCTGCAGTTAACGCTATAACAAGAGGAAAACATATCCACTGCCTGCCACTCCATGACAAATGCCCAATCCTTTTCTCCAGACAAATTCACCACATTAAATAACAGCTACACGTATATTTAGTTAATACTTAACTATTTGCATTTCACCAGATTCATTACAATTTGAAAACTGCAATAAAATCATTTTAACGTACAGAAACAAGAAATTTCATATGAAATTACTGGTTTAAGGCATTTGGATACTTAAATTTTTACAGATAAAATTTTCAAATGAGTGAAACAAACACCAAATGAAATTTTAGCAAAAATGAGCGCCTCTGTAAGAAGGGGGATATATATATATATATATGTCAGGGCGTATAAGACGAGGCCTAAATTTTAGGTTTTAAACTTATGTCGGTTGTATAAGACACCCCCCCCCCCCCAATTTCTTCTTTCTTGTATTAATGCAACGTTAGATATTGTTGTTATATCCATTATTTTTATGTCTATGCATATCCTTTATTTTTTGCATAGCATGGATTTAGTATTTATGCAAATTACCTTAATTAAAAGCGATTAGCTCCAATTTTAATTATTAATTTTGCATTTTTTTTAAGTTTTAGGATTATTAAAATTGTTATCATTTAAAATCATGAAACCAGCAACAAAATGAAGAAAGTATGAAGATCGATTTAAAATAAGGGTAATTGAAATGGCAAAGCAAACTAATAACTGTGCTGCTGCCAGAAAGTTTGACATAAACGAGAAGATAGTAAGAGAATGGAGGAAGAAAGAAGATATTTTAAAAAAATTGCCAAAGAAAAAATGTGCGATGGGAACGGGGATCACCCGATGGCCGCAACTGGAAAATCACGTTGCAGAATAGGTATTCGAACAAAGGCAGAATTGTTATCTTGTTACAAAAAATATGATTAGAGCATATGCACTAAAATGGTCAAGATTGAATCCGAATGAAAGTATAGAATTTCAAGCTACTTCAGGATGGTGTAATCATTTTATGAACAGACAAAATCTGGTAATACGACAAAAAACGAAAATTGCTCAAAAACTACCAGCAGATCTTACCAGTTTCCATTAATTTATTATTCACTTGTATCACTTGATATGTTGTGCAATTGTGGGATCAAAGCATGGAATAAAGTAAAAGTAGAAACTGTAATAAAATCATTTAAAAAGTGTGGTATCTCTAATCTTATGGAGTACAGAAGATGATCTGTTGTGGGACACTGATGATGATGAAACCGAAATCAATTCACCGGATTCGAACTGGGATCTATATGACGATCATATAAACAATGAATCTAAGAACTATTTTCAACAGATGATGAAGAAATTTCACATGAAAATTCATCATTATCATCATCATCAAATTCCTGACATGTACCCTCAAGGGGTGTACAGGATATGATAGTACTACATGAAAATTGAGGTTAACAATTATTATTTGTTTTTTAAGACTTACGTCTATTGTAATATTCTAAATAAATTTATGTAACAAAAAATTAATCTGATTTGTTTATAAACAACACTTCCTATTTTCTTATATAACGATGTATTGTAACTACCTAAATGTTCATCCAAGAAATTAAGCTTCCCTTTTTATACTCACCATATAAGACGACCCATGATTTCGAGGGTTTTTCTGTAGTATTTGAGAGTCATCTTATACATCGGCATATACGGTACTTTATCATGTGGTATGCTTTAGCAAAATCCAGATAAACCACTGTATAATCTCCTCTGTCCAATATACTAGTCACCCTATTATAAAATGTTACGGCCAGTTAATTAAGCACGATCCCCTCTCCCCTTTAAAAAAAAAAAAACTGCTGCTCTTCCATTCTCATCAATTCAGATTTATATTCTGTCTCTAACCAGCGTACTGAAAGTTTCTTCTGGCAAGCTCTCTGAGACCAGTTACTATTGAACCACTGAAGCAGCGATATGAAGATGATGGATTGCGAGAGAAAATTTTTCAGAAAACAAATAAACAGTACCTGAAAAAGCAAGGAGTTGGCCCTTATCTTGCTGAGGTAGGGCCATTTGAATATGAATTTGTAATGCATTAGAAGAAAATGTATGAATTAGGACAGCAGAAGCAAGAAAACTGGGATAAAGAAATTAAAGAAGGACACCAGCAGCTTGAGGACCAGATGGAATATTCTTCTTTCATCCATCTTAAAAATCAATAACTATCCACCTGATCCACTGAATATATGTAACACACCTCACATTTCACAAAATGATTAAAATCAAAATTAATTCATGAATGGACAAATCAGTTGTCATCTTGCTTTCAGTGCCCATCAATAGATGTTGCTCTCTGTTTAAAGACTGTGTAAGAAAACTGGAACAAACAAGGCATGTATATACACTATAAGCACACAACTTCTACAACCACTCTCCTGCATAAACCTGAAAATCTGTCTTTAAATGAAAGAAAAAAAAAATTATCTGAACCACAGCATACCTACTTCACAGAAAGACGTGCAAGAATGCACCACCTAATTTCCTCATCTAAAGTAAGATTAGGTGAAACAGATTCTTTTTTTGAAAGAAATAAGACAGGATTGAGGTCTGTCACGCATTTACGTGGATGAATAGAAAGTTGAAGAGAAAGAAGAAATGTGCTAACATGGATTTGAAAAATGCACATTACACTCTTTAGGAAAACACTTTAAAGAATGAACAAAGAAGAAGAAAAGTTTATTTTCTGTTTGGAGTTTAAATATAAAGAGTGCTGCTAACTAACTTTCAGAAAGTTTTTTACTTGGTTACAAAGTAAATTAAACTTGCAAAGAAATTATATTCTTGCTAATCCTTTATTCAAATGTAAACAAACAATTAGTAAACAAGTATTTTGACTTAAGTACTAATTAACATTAAACTTCTGTTCCACCCAAGTGGAACAGAGGTTTAATGTGGAACTTGCCTTTATTCGTCAAACCTTCCTATCTAATGGTTACAATGCCAAAAAAATTTACAAATTATCTCTCCCTTCCACCTCCTCACATCCCTCTCAACAGAAAGACTACAGTAATACTATTATTATTCCCTATATCCAGGGCACTTCAGAAAAAATAACCAGAATTTTCAAGGAATAGAATCTCTGCATTGCTTTCAAACCTCATTTGAAGCTGGCTTTCCTTCTCTGCTCTCCTAAGGATCCATTCCCCCCCCCCTCTCTATTCCAGGTGTTTACAAGGTTCCTTCTTCTTGTGATGTATCATATTGTGGTCAGACTGCTAGATCTGATAACATTTGCCTAGAATACAAAAAATACATCTGCTGTTACAACTATGATCAGTCAGGTCTAGAAGACCATGCCTTGGATACCTTGCACAGAATGTCAAGGTATCCAAGGCATTATTATTATTATTATCCCAAGACCCCATGAAGTCAAAGACTCATCTAGGAGGTCCTTTTGTCATACACACTGCTCATCATACCACACTTTAAACACACTCAAATTCTCTGCAGACACCACACTCTCAGGCAAGGCATTTCAGTCATTACAACTCTGCATGAAAAAAACCTGCTTCTCACTCTCCTTATACAGCTTCCAGGGATGACCTCTGGTTCTTCCCTGATCTCCCACCATTTTTCTGTAAAACATCTCCAACATTGATCCTATAACAACCCCTTAGTAACTTGTAGGGTCTCTATCGTATCACCCTTCTTCCTCCTATCCACTAGACTCTGTAAATTTCATCTTCTCAACCTTTCCTCATATTCAACATTCCAGAGATCAGAAACTCTGGACCCTTTCCAACATCCTTTTGAAAAACCAGGTATAACCAAATCTGTGCACAGTAGTTCATGTGTGGTCTAATCAAAGCCTTATACAATGGAACGAGAATCTCCTTACTTCTACAAGTTAGTGTCCTTTGCATCATTCCCAGAATTCTTTGTGTTGTCCTCACAATTTTGGCAGTGTGTCCCCTAAATTTCAGATCCTTATCCACTATCACTCTAAGATCTCTTATTTCCTCCACCTCCAACAATATATCCCCACCAAGCTTAAATTCTACATCCCATCTTTGTTTCCCAAATTTTGAAACCTTACATTTTGCAACATTGAACTTGCATCTCCATTCCCGTGCCCATTCACTCAATTTATTGAAGTGTTTTTGTAAGGCCACAACATATTCTCTACTCTTCACAGTTCGTCCCAACTTTGCATCATCTGCAAACAACTGAATATCCCCATCCAAATCTTTGCCAATATCATTAACATACAAGTTAAACAGCAATGGTCCTAAAACAGATCCCTGAGGCACACCACTAGTGACACTTTTCTTTCCAGGATATTGCTCCCCCATACACAACTTGCTGATTACCTTGATGGACCTGTGGTTTCAGTCAGGATTTCTCCATGACTGCAGGTCATAAAGAGTCCAACTATTCCTGTCTTGGGCTTTTCTTCTCCATTTTCTTCCAACATTCTTAATCATTGGGTCTTCCCACCTTAAGACTGGTCTTCCAGGTTTCCTTTTGGTATCTCTCGGAATACCAGTTTGTAACTCTGACTGTCCATCTGTTGTCTCTCATTCTGGCGAGATGTCCTGCCCATCTTTTGCTGTTGTAGATTGTTTTTATTATATCTGTGAGTCCAGACTTCTTCCTGATTTCTGTGTGTCTTACGTGGTCTATTTTGTTTATATTGCACGTTGAATTATTATTAAGCTTTGTTCTTCTTTTAAAGTTGTGTTCCATGTTTCACTGCCATAAGTTAATGCTGGTAAGATGTGACTTTTGAAAAGATGGGCTCTTATGTCTATATGTATGTTTTGGTTGGTAATTGTTGATTTTATTTTGTTGAAGGCTATCCAAGCAGCTCTTTTTCTCCTTGCTATTTCATTTGATATATCATTATTCATTTTTATGGACTGGCCGAGGTAGATGTATTCTTCAACTTTTTCGATGGTGTGAGATTCTAGAGTGATTGTATGATCTTTACAGTATTTGTTTTTCATCCATCTTGTTTTGTCAGGGTGTATTTCCAATCCAATTTTTTGGCAGTTTTGGCTTATGTTATTCAGCATTGATTCTAGGAGTTTGGGTGAGTGAGATATTAATACCACATCATCGATGAATAATAGGATATTTAATATTTCACCATCAATGTTTATTCCATCTTTCATGTCGATTTTTCGAATGATGCTGTCCAGAGTAGATGTGAAGAGATTAGGTGATAAGACATCACCCTGACGTACTCCTCTACTTAAGTTAATTTTAATCGGGTGATTGAAAAGGGTGATATTTGTTGTGCTTTCTTTGTAGATATCTTTTATGAGTTGGATGTATGCTTTTTCTACGTTTTGTTCTATTAAAGCTCTGTTTTGATCATCGGCTTGTCGAGAGCTCCTGAAAAGATTAGTAGTATTTTGTGTTAACATTTGCAATTTTACTAGAATTTTAAGTAGTATTGTTTGCTTTTTGTTTCTTGGTGTGTCTGTGCAATTTTTGTGTGTTTTCTGTTATTTTGATTGTTATTTTTAAGAGAAGATAGCATACATATGGCACCGATAAAGAAAAAAATGGCGGCCAGGTTGCCATGTCTGTTTAAGAGTTTTGATGTAAATGAATTTATGCAATGTGCTGTCTGTGAGATGTATGCTTTGCGAAGAGCGGTGGGAGTCTGGTTAGAGGGTGATAGTGGAATTAATATGTGCAGAAAGTGTAAGGAGAATGAGGATCTCAAGCATGTTTCGGGTAGCGAGAGTGATATCATTAACGATAGTCAGAATGTAGAAAATGGCGGTGTGATAGAAAATTGCGTGGTAGTGCCAGATAGGTGTGAGAGCGTCGTTGAAAGTGTAATTGACGGTAGAAATACAGAACGAATGGATGATCTGATTGATAATGAAAATGGTGAGATAAATGCGAGTAGTGAAATTACACGTTTGAACAGAGCCATACACAGAGCGAAAAGGCAACTGGAGCGTATGGAAAAATGTGTGCTGAACGTACTGACTAACAACCGGTGAAAGTCTGTGATGACAAATAATAGAATGTTTGTAAACTTCAATAAAATGAAGGCGCGAGTGCTGTATGGGGATTCGCTATTAAGAGGTGTGATAGTTGAGAGTTTGACGAAGTCGTACCAGCTGGCTTCAAACATAAAGGACGTCAGCGAATCTATTCGAGTGCAAAAACAGAGGGTGAAAGAGATTATAATCGTGGCAGGAACAAATGATTTGAAAGAAGACAAAATGGAAATGATAGAGGATGTGAGGGAATTACTTGAGGTAGCAAAAGAGAAGAGTGAGAGAGTTAGGATGGTGAGTATTTTGCTGTGGTATGACAGTGAAGTGTTTAGAAGGAGGGCCATAATTGCCAATGACTTTATGTGTGGGTTATGCATGGAGAGTGGTGTGGAATTTGTGGAATGAGTTTGATGGGCGAAAGGACTTATATAAGATGGATGAGTTACATTTGAATGGAGTTGGTGTACGGAGGCTTGAAAAAGTGTTGATGAATGATGTGGAAGTGGATGTACAGACTCAGGGAAACTAGATTTATTAAGGGGGGGGGTAGATATGCAGACTTTAGGGAGGCAGTTGAGTGTA
Source organism: Typopeltis vanoorti (assembly GCF_054136105.1). Classification (NCBI taxonomy): domain Eukaryota; kingdom Metazoa; phylum Arthropoda; class Arachnida; order Uropygi; family Thelyphonidae; genus Typopeltis; species Typopeltis vanoorti. The sequence goes on from NC_143566.1 coordinate 94,974,659, forward strand.
TAAATTACTATAATATGCCCAAGGGAGTACGAAGAACAACAAATCAGAATGGGATAGTCAGTATAAGGCATCAAAGTAGGGATGGGACAAATGGGCTTCTGCAATTCATGTACACTAATGCCAGGAGTATTAGGAACAAGAAGGAAGAGTTTTTGGCCTCAGTTGGCACTTCCAGGCCACAGGTTGTTGGTATTAGTGAAACATGGCTGACAGAAGATGATAAAGCTAGTGGGATTGAATGCAACAGGTATAGCGTGTTCAGGAGTGACAGGGTGAATAAAAAGGGGGGAGGAGTGTTATTGATGATAGCTGATGAGTTGCAGCCAAGGAGTATAGAAGTTGAACTGCAGGATGTAGAAAAGAGCACATTTGAGGCTGTTTGGTGTGAGATAGAATCTAGCAGAACAAAATATATAATTGGGTGCTGCTATAGACCAGGTGATGGAATAGATGGTGGGGATAGTATGCATAGGCAAATAGAAGAAATGATTGGAAGGAGGGTAATTATTATGGGTGATTTCAATTATGGTAACATTGACTGGAAAGAGGAGGGGGCACATGGGAGGAAGGAATTGGATTTTATGTGGTTATTAAGGGACACTTATCTGCGGCAGCATGTAGTGGAAAATACCAGGGGGCTGAGAGTGCTTAACCTAGTAATTGCAACTATAGAATGTGGCTGTAACGAACATGACCATGTTGCCACCAATTGGTGAGAGTGACCATAAGGTTATGACTTGGGAGGTTCCTAAAGGAGTGGAATTTACAATTAAGACAGGGTACATGTGGAATTACTGGGCCAGTAAGTATTACAAGCTTAGGTGTGTGCTTGGCTCAGTGCCATGGCATGTAAAACTGCAAGGGCTGGATGTTGATAGTGCATGGGAGGTGGTTAAGAAGTGCTTGCAGGAGGCAATGGTTGACTGTATACCAAGAGTCCGAATAATAAATCAAGTAGGGGTTAAATGGATGAATAACACTATTAAGCTTGAGCTGCAAAAAAAAGAAACAGTTGTGGTGGGAATTTAAGGAGAAAGGTGACCAGCAGGTGCAGGAACAGTACAAAGCTCATGCCAGGATGGTAACAAGGGTGGTAAGAAAAGCAAAAGCGGATTATGAAAGAAAATTGGCCATGCGGGCTAAAGTGAATCCCAAACAGTTTTTTCAATATGTTGCAAGTAAAAGGAAAAATGTTCATGGTAGAATGATCTTAAAAAATGCTGATGGTAAGGAGGTAACCGAATCAGTCGATATAGTGGAATTACTAGTGAGCACTTTGCAAGAGTATATCATCCAGGTGGCGACATTGCAGGAATGGAAGAACCAACAGCTTATACTGGAATTGTGGTGAATGAAGTGAAGGTGAGTAGTCTATTGCATAACCTCAATGTCAATACATCTGTGGGATTGGATGGTATACCAATTTTTGTGTCGTGCGTGAAGCGGCTAAAGAATTGTCAGTGCCCTTGACCATTTTGTTTAATTTGAGCCTCGGGTCTGGGTCACTCCCAAGGGGGTGGAAAGAGGGGAAAATAGTTCCACTGCATAAACGTGGTTCCAGTGCTGCTGTTGAAAATTACCGGCCAATCAGCATAACAGGAATCATTATCAAGGTCTTGGAGAAAATAGTCAAGAGGAAAATACAAGATTGGATAGGAGAAAATGGGATACTGTATCGAGGACAGCATGGTTTTGTGAAGGGTAGGTCATGCCTCAGTAACTTGCTCATGTATTATATCAGTGACGGCTGAACTGGATAAGGGTAATGGGTTTGCAGTGATCCTACTGGACCTTGCTAAGGCCTTTGACAAGATACCATATGGAATTCTAATCAGTAAATTGCAGCATATGGGGATGGATATAGGGTTGGTGAGATGGATAGGAGGGTGGTTGACAGAGAGATATCAGAGAGTGGTTTATTCAGGAGTAGAGTCCACAAGACGGCCTGTGACTAGTGGTGTGCCACAAGGATCTGTTCTTGGACCACTGCTGTTTAATTTGTTCATTAATGATATAGGAAAGGATCTGAGAGGAACAGTTCATTTGTTTACGGATGATGCAAAGTTGGGTAGGGCAATAGTGAATGCAGATGACATCAAAATTTTGCAAGATGATTTGGATAGATTGGAGGTCTGGGCTAAGGAGAATGGATGTCAATTTAATGTGGCAAAATGTAAGGTTATACATTTTAGGGTGAAAAGATTAGCAGCAGTTTTCAACATTGGTGGAACTGTACTCCAGGAAATTGATGAGGCACGAGATTTAGGAGTGCTGGTGGATAAGGAGTTGAAGTTTAGGGTTTACATCGCAAAAGTGGCCAAATCAGCTCATCAAATCACTTGGTTGCTGAAGAATACGTTGACAAGCAGATTACTGTTCGTGTATCGAGCCTTGATAAGACCCCATCTCGACTACTGTGCCCAGATTTGGTCACCCAGGTTTCTTCTTGATGGGGAGGAGGTGGAGAGGATCCAGCGGCGAGTAACCAAGATGATAGCAGGTCTGTGGAATGAATCTTATGAGAACAGGTTGAGGATTTGTGGGTTGGAAAAATTGGTTGATAGGCGGAGGATGGGAGATATGATTGAGACATTCAAATTACTGAAGGGTTTCTATAAAATTAATTCAGAAGATATTTTTGAGAACAGGGCTGGTTGTGGGAGGACTAGGGGACATCCGTGGAAGCTGAGCAAAAGTGTGGTTAGTAAAGGTGTTAGAGCTGGGTTCTTTACTTTTAGAGTGGTGAATGAGTGGAATGCGCTCCCTGAGTCTGTGGTGGATGCTGTGACAGTGAATGAGTTTAAGGCGAGGTATGATAGATACTGTATAAATGTCGAATAGTTGTGATGAATATGATTTGGGGCCCTCCCTCGATGAGTCTAATGACTCCCTGGAGTTGCCCGTAATAATAATAATACTGCGTTATGCTCAACACTGTCAAATGCCTTTTTAAAATCTATAAAAAGAAGACAAAGTTGGATCTGGTATTCTCTGCATCTTTCTGTTAGCTGAGTAATAGTTTGAATGTGATCTATTGTTGAAAAGCCTTTTTTGAAACCAGCCTGTTCTTTGCAGCTATTTTCATTGATGGAGGTTTGTATTCGGTTTAGGATGATTCTGGCGAATATATTATGTGTGTGTGCTAATAGACAGATAGGTCTGTAGTTACTGATGTCTTCTCTATTACCTTTTTTATGCAGAATTATGGTCTTTGATGTTTTCCATTCAGTAGGTACTTTCCTTAATTGTATATATCGGGTAAACCTTTCTGCTAGAGCTTTAAAGAGCATTTGTCCACCCATTTTTAATTCATCAGATTTTATACCATCAATTCCTGGTGATCGGTCATTTTTCATATGGTGGATAGCCATTTTTATTTCTTCAGGTAGGATAGATGGTATTTCCAAATTTTCATCTGGTACTGGAGCTTTGATTACTTGTTTAGATGAGTAAAGGTTCTCAAAACGATTTTACTATTTTTTTGATTTCACCTCTGTTTGTGTGTCTGTTTCTTTGATTGTCTATGAAGGCTGACGGTAGTAGTTGCTTTAGATTTATTTCTTTTTCTACTTTTTTTTAGGCTACTGCGAAGCCTAGCTGCTTCTGCCAATTTTGTTGTTCTATATATGTTATAGTTGTCTTTGATATTCTGCCTCAGTTGTTTACAAATAATTTTATATTCTAGACAATCTTTTCCTGTATCTTTCAGTATTCTTCTTTTCTTCAATAATTCTATTTGTTCTTGCTGATAGGAGGAAGTTCATATGAGGTTCTTTCTTTGCAGTGCATTAATTAATTGTTAAAGTTTGTTAAATCTTAGTTGATATCATTTTTTAATTTCCAGTCGGTTTCTTCCACCTTTTTTCTAAATTCTTCTGGGTTTATCTGTTGTTTTGAGCATTTTTTTTATGGTTGGACTGTGCTCGTATGCATTCTTCATTTTTTTTATGTATTTTGAGAGTGGCTCTTATTGGACGGTCGTCTGAATGAATGTCGCAGTAAGTTTTCCCAATGACTTCGACATTTTTTATTATTCTTTTGCAATCTGTTAGGATGAAATCAATTTCATTTCTTGTCTCTCCATTTGGAGATTGCCAAGTCCATCTTTTTCCAGTTCTCTTTTTAAAGAAATTATTCATAATGTACAGCCTTTCTGCTTCAACAAATTCTGCCAGGAGTTCACCTCGTTCATTTCTTTCCCCTTTCAATGTATTTTGGACCCACGGTCCAATGTATTTTTCTTCAATAAATCCTGTACCAATCTTTGCGTTGAAATCTCCACACACTATTGTGTATGTTTTTTTTTTTTTCAGTAATGTTTCTCGCTGATACCTATCAAATAGCTAGTCTCCGATCGAATGCACTGATCTAATATTTAACCCCATCTGCTCTAGTTTAATTTCCAAGGTTGTGCAAAAACTACTAAAAACTGTAAAATCCTTAGCAATTTGTGCACATTTTGCCAATGGGTGTTAAAGTGTTTCAGCTTTCCAGATTTCTGTTTAATGTTTTGTGAAACAGCCAACTAATTTGGGAGATTAGTTGGCTGTTTCAACAGATTAGTACTCCCAAATTAGTATTGATTGAATAGTGTGGATTTTACACCTTCAAACAATTAATACAAATGCTATTTCCATCTGTGTTTATTCTCAGAAATTGATTGTTATAGCAAAAGTGTTACCATATGAATGTAGAAGAAATATAATTATTTAATGTTATTATTGTAATAACATTAAATAATTTAACATTAAATATTTTACATGCATATACAGGAAAACCTCGCTGAACACGAATTAGATATGTGCAATAATCGGTTAGCATGATTGAATGAAATGATACTATTTCCTACTTTAAGAGAGTGATTAATCAGTTAATGTGATTTTTGTTGCCAATCTGCAGCAAGCAAAAAAGCTGGAAGTCATTAAGAGACATGAAAGTGGAGCTAGTAATACAATGTTGTGCAAGACCTGGGATACAGCAAGACTATATTAAATAAGAGCAAAGAATACAAAGAACAAGGAATAGTTGCTCCTGCTTCTTTAAATATGCTGATTACCCAAAATAGAAGCCATTTAATGATCAAGATGGTGCGTCTTCTATCACTTTGGATTGAGGATTATAATCAAAAAAAAAAAAAAAAGAATACCTCTTAATACAAGGAATATTCAGGCAAAAGCTCTCAATATTTTTACTTTATTGAAAGAGACCAGATTTCAAGAGGAATGTGAAAGCTTTACTGCGAGTTTAGGATGGCTTGACCATTTTAAAAATCGAGCTGGACTGCATAACGTAAGAATAACTGGGGAATCTGCTGGTGCTGATAAAGATTCTGTGGCCAAGTTTCCTGAAGAATTGCAAAGGATAATTCAGGAGGATGATTATGACAATCAGCAAATATTCAACGTCGACGAAACTGGTCTCTTTTAGAAGAGTATGCCAACAAAACTTTACTAGCTAAAACTGAAGCATCTCAACCAGGATACAAAGTATCTAAAGATCGCCTTACACTTTTATTAGGAGGCAATGCAAAAGGTGACTTTAAACTCAAATCTATGTTAGTTTATCATGTGCAAAATCCAAGATCTAACATTATTGAAGAAATCAGTACAATAGGGAAAAAAAAATTGGATTTAATGAACTCGATAATGAAGATGTGAGAAACTTTCTTGAATCCCATTCAGAATAGTTAAGCGATAATGATCTCCTTCAGCTAGAAGAACATCATGCATATGAAGAAGAAGAAGAGAATGTTATGACAAAGAAGCTAACTGCAAAAAAACTTAAGCTAGTTTTCAATCACATTGAACATGCTAAAGAAATTTTGTTTGATGCTAATTTTGATATGGAACGAAGCTTTGAAGTCTGCCAAAATCTTGATAAAGCAATCGCAAATTGCATGACAAGATGACAAAGTTAAACATCTTTACTTAATTTTTTTTTATTTATTTGATGTTTATATATTAAATAAGAATTTAAGCAATTGATTTTTATTAACTTTGATGATTTTATCCTCTAATATAGCTTATACTGTATTTTTTTTTCCAAATTTACACTAACTGATGGATGAATTATAATTATTCCTATTGTTTATTGTATTTGATTAATTATGTTAAGTGAGGTTTTTTTGTATCCGATTTAACATATATAAATTCATTGCATACAGCAGTACTGCAACTCAAAATAACCGTTATAAAACCATCAACAAATCTAAATCCAAATGCTAGAAGCTTGTGTGTTATCCATTGACATTGCTCTTCTTCTCTAATTCTTGCATAGATAACAAAGGCAAAACATCCCACCTTATAAAGAACTGCTCATCCAATACCACCCCATATTTCATCAGATAGAAATTGGAAGACTCTAGAATAATTTTTTAACACAATGGTATCCCTCCATTATGCTAAAAGTTTATGCTCCAAAACCAACACTAATTGTATATAACTTCTTCAATCTTTATACTTGACCTGCATTTATCCTAAAACATCAAAACAAACCTACAGTTGGTCCATTCTAAAAAAGGAGAGGTGATAAAAGTCATCCAACAAACCACTATCCGGTTGCTCTATAATATCCTGAAAAATCATAGATAAGATCATCAGTAGCTACTTCCTTTAGCCATAAAAGACCATCAGCTAATTGTTGATTGATCAGCAGTATGTATTCCACCATTCACAATCCACAGCTGATCTTTTAGCCTTCACCTTTGGACACATACCATGGAAATTTTTGGAGAAACTCACATGGTTGCACTGGAGATTTCTAGAGTATTTGATTGAGTCTAGAACAGAGGCATCTACTGTCCTATACCATGCCTTCTACCCTTTGCAATGTCACGAACTTCCTTTCTAGCTGTTCATTATTTGTTATGGTTGATGACTTCCTCTCCTCAGATTTTCCCATTGCAGGAGTATGTCAGGACTCTGTAATGTCACTGACTTTCTTTCTTATATTCATATCTTTGCTGATGATGGTACTCCATTCTTTGATTCATAGGTTATGTTTTTAGGTCACTGTGCTTTAACTCATCTTGTGGCAGTATTGTCACAAGATGAAAGGTATTCATTTGTTGCTGATGAAATAAAGTTATAAAAATATAATAAGGGGGGGGGGGGTGTATTCCATCAGGCCAATGAAATACACTTGTGCTATGGACATATAGGTGGAGATGATATGTCACTGTTGCAAAGTGTAAAGTTTTACACTATCAAGTGAAAAGGTCTCTGTATACTCTGTTGCTGAGACTTCACTGCAAATTCTTGAAAGGTAAAGGAGTTTGCTGTGTAGTGATTAAGGTTCAAGTGACATCATATTAGAAAAATCTGAAACTCTCAAACACTCCAAACTTTTTTAAAATCAATAATAAAGTTTCTCTCTATACACCTTTTTTTATATTATACCATCTTTTTAATATTAGTTTAATATTAATGAGAGAGAGGTATGGGAGTGCTAGAAGAGGAGAAAATGGAAACAATACAAGAGAGGGAATGGTAAGAGGTATAATGTATGGGCACTCAGTGATTGGTGTTTAAGATAGGATGAGTGAGGAGTGTTTGCCAGGAGGAATGATAGAAAGGGTGGCTTTGGCAGTTAAGAAAGGTGAAAGGGTGGATGAGATGATTGTGATGGTGGGAACAAATGATTTGACTTGAGTGGTGGTGGTGGTGGTGTAAATAGGGCAACAAGAGATATGAGATTCTTGCTTGAGGTGGTACGAAAGAAGACAGAGAGGAAAGAGTGTGTGTGTGTGTGTGTGTGTGTTGCCTAGGTATGATAATGACAAACTGAGCAGAAGAGTGGTAATATTGAATGACATAATAGCTAGAGTGTGTGACAAGAGAAGACTGGAATATGTGGATGCTTGGAGTGCATTTGAGGACAGAGAGGAATTGTATGCAAGAGACCACTTACATTTGAATGAGGAAGGACGTAGGCATCTGGAGAGATTGCTGTTCTGAAAAAGTCAGTGTGTCCCAGGGAGGATGGTAGCAGGGGGTGGCCTCTTGTGGGAATGGGTACTTGGGAGAAGGGGGAACGACATCGGGTAACACTGAGCCCAGTGGAGTCTAGAGGGGATAATGCTGGGTATAGAAACAACGGCATTTATATGCTATATACTAATGCCAGGAGTATCCGGAATAAGGGAGAGGAATTGGTGGTGCACATAGCATCAGCCTGGCCAAAAATTATTGGGATCACTGAGACGTGGTTGACAGAAGAGGGATGACAGGAATAGAAGTCGCTGGGTACAGCATTTTTCGACAGGATAGGAAGGGAAAGCGTGGTGATGGAGTACTGCTTATGATAAGTGATGACTTATGTCCTCTAAGAGTGGAGACTTTGGAAGGCAAAGTCTCAAAATCATTAGTGACACTAATGATTTTGAAAGCATATGGTGTAAGGTAGAGGTGGGCAAGACAGGATATTTAGTGGGGTGTTGCTACAGACCCAGGAGTACAGAGGGTGGGGACCAGGAAATGTTTAGACAGTTGAGTTTGGCAAGTGCAAGAAGAGTGATTGTTATGGGAGATTTTAACTACCATAGTGTAAACTCGGGAGAGGAAGATGCATGTAGCAATAAGGGAATGGAATTTCTAGAATTCTTGAGGGACAAATGTCTTAGGCAACATGTAATAGAGGGAACAACGGGTTCAAGAGTTTTGGATTTGGTTATAGCATCAGAAGAGTTGATAATAACTGAGATGACATCTCTCCCACCAGTTGGAGAGAGTGACCATATGGTTTTCACTTGGAAAATGAATAGACATGCAGGAGTATCAAAGAGACGGGAACGTATGTGGAATTATAAGGTAGGTGATTATAATAGTCTTAGACGTCAACTTGGGGAAGTTTCATGGAGGGAGGAATTGGAAGGGCGGGATATCATTAGTGCATGGGAAATTATGAAAGAATATTTGTTAGCAGCAATGGTAAATTGTATACCACGAGTGAACAAGAGGACACAATTTGGAGTAAAGTGGATGACAAACAATATTAAACAGGAATTGCATGCGAAAAAGAGGCTGTGGAAGAGATATAAGGAGACAGGAGAAGAGAAGATGCATGAAGAGTATAAGACACAGGCCAGAAGAGTGACTAGTATGGTAAGGAAGACGAAACTGGAATATGAGAGTAGGTTAGCCCTAAGATCCAAAGAAAATCCTAGGGAATTTTTTAGATATGTGGCCAGTAGGAGGAGAAATGACCGTGGAAGAATGATATTGTGGGATAAAAATGGGAATAGAGTGACTGATGCAGCGGACATAGTAGAATTGTTCAATGAACACTTTATTGGAGTATTTCATCCTGGAGGAGTCAGTTTTAATGCTAGAGAGATAGGGCTAGTTCAAGGTTTAGAGGTACAGGAGGAGAGTGTGTTTCAAATACTGAGTACTCTGGATGTCAGTAAAGCTGTGGGACTGGATGGTATTTCACGACGAGCTTTGAGAGAATGTGCTAGGGAACTGACAGTGCCTTTGACCTGGCTTTTCAATGAAAGTCTGGCTGCTGGAAAGGTGCACATGGAATGGAAGGAAGGTAAGATAGTGCCATTGCATAAGGACGGTAGCAGACTGGAAGTGTCTAATTATAGACCAGTTTGTGTCATCAGTAGTTAGTAAGATCTTGGAGAAAGTAGTGAAGGACCATATACAGCATTGGGCAGATGAGGGTAATGTTATCTGTGAGAGTCAACATGGATTTGTGAAGGGGGCGCTCTTGTTTTAGCAATATGCTAGCCTTTTATGATAAAGTTACAAGAGCATTAGATGAGGGAAAGGCATATACTGCCATTTTCTTAGACTTAGCGAAGGCATTTGACAGGGTGCACATGATAAGCTGATATTTAAGTTGCAGCACATAGGTCTGGATGTCAGATTGGTCAACTGGATTCAGGATTGGCTGTCCGATAGGTGTCAGAGAGTTGTGTATGGTCGGGCAGTTTCAAGGAAGCAGAGGGTTACAAGTGGGGTCTCACAGGGCTCAGTACTGGGACCTATATTGTTTAACCTTTGTATCAATGACATTGTCAGTGGATTGCAAGGGGACATTCAGTTGTTTGCAGATGATGCGAAGCTGGGAAGGATTATTAGTAATAGTGCAGATGTGGTAGCTCTGCAAGAAGATTTGAATAAGCTAGATAGATGGGCAAATGAATGGGATGGGGGGGGGTGTCAGTTTAATGCAGCAAAATGTAAGGTCTTGAGGTTTGGGAAACATTGATGGGATACTGCATACTCTATGGGAGGAGTTATACTGGAGGAAGTTGGGGAGACAAGAGATCTGGGGTTGATGATTGATAGAAACCTGAAGTTTAGGGGACATATTGCAAAGGTGGTGAAGATAACACAGAGGATTGCTGCAATTATGAGAAGGACACTGACCTACAGAGATAAGAGGGTTATCATTCCGTTGTATAAGTCTCTGATCAGACCACACTTGGATTATTGTTCTCACATTTGGTCCCCAGGATTTGAAAGGGATAAATTAACTGTGGAAAGGATACAAAGACGGATGACAAAGATGGTTTCAGGACTGTACAAGGATAGTTATGAGAATCGGCTGAGGGAATGTGGACTGCAGAGTTTGGCAGATAGAAGAAGGAGAGGTGATATGATTGAGACTTTTAAACTGGTGGTTACAGGGTTGACACCAAGGAGTTCTTTCACTTGGTTGAACAGCGGGAAGGAGTGATGACAAGAGGCTATCCCTGGAAGTTACGAAAGGAAACTGTGAGCAAGAGGGTGAGGAGTGGTTTCTTTGAATGGAGGGTGGGTGAACCATGGAATGCATTGCCTGATGGAGTGGTGAGAGCGAGAACAGTCAAGGAGTGGTATGATAGACTTTGTGTTTCTTAGGATGGAGGCCTGAATAAGAATAATATGTTGTATAACATACAAAAAGACATTACAATATTGCTATAATAATGAGAAGAATACTGTTAGGAAAGATGGCAGGGATGTGGTTATCTGTTTTTAAATTATTATTATTATCTACTGCCCACCACTAGTATTTTCACAGACAATCGCATACATCCATGGCTGTGGCGGGATTTGAACCCATAGCCTTTTGGGTGGAGAGCAGATACACTAACCACTCGGCCAACCAGGCTGGTTTTTAGACCCTTTTATCCACAACATATTTGTTGTTGGGTTTGAGATTGAGGGGGGAAAATTTTTTATGTTAATTAATAATCCCACTGTATTCAGGTTAAGGTGATCAAAATAATATCAGTACTATAAAATTTGGTTGTTGGATTACACTGAGAGAATGTCAGTTAGAAGTTAATAAATATGATGACAAGGAAGTTATAGAAACATTTAAATGTATGAGAGACATTCATGAGATAGACATCAATGATATTTTGCATTCACTAACAGTTGAGAGAGAATAATAGGCCATCTCAGTGTCTAGTAAAAGCAAGGACAGTATTCTTTGCGTGAAGATAGGTGATGTGAATACATTATTGATGAGGATAATGCATGTGTACATAGATGCTGAATGACTAAAATGAGATTTGATAGTCAGAAGTGAATCTTGCAGAATTAATGGAAAGTCCAGCTGAGCTAAAATAATAATATATGGAACTCAGTGTATTGCTTAAAAATATTATTATTCATAATAATATCAGCACAATAAAATTGGGTTCTGGGATTATGCTGAAAGACTGTAAGAAATTAATAAATATGATGTTGACACCTAATCTAACCTTAGATTATATTTTCAATAACCCTTACTGTAACAATAGATGTGTTGCATAACATGACCATCTACAATCAGGCACTATTACTGCAAAAGTTAACATTCGTATCACATTAAACATAGTAACCACAGCAACAGTCGCTATTAAAAAAAAAAAAAAGTGATGTTAATCATTAATACCGTTGTCTTTAGAAAAGCTAACGCTAACTTTGAAGTCAGTGGAATTACTCTGTCTCATCATCCTTTTGTTGCTAATATTAGCACCCAACTTGCTTCATAAATATATAATTTCCTTTCATTTATTTCATCCTATGCATAATTTACACACACACACATTAAAAAAACATGCAATGTACTGTAGACATTATGTACTATTTTATACCTTAGATCTTACTTTCTGTTAACATCATGCAATTACATTAGATATCATTAATAAAATAAAATAAATCACAGATCAGACTCATAAAAAGAGTGAATAAAAATAAAATTAAATAATCACTGTAAAAAATGAACTATATATGCAGCACTTCAGAACTGAACTTTGTAAAAAAAACACTGGAATGTTACTCAAGGCTATTGTACATATGTAAATATTGTAAAGATCAATAAATAAACAAATAAAAATATTATTACTAAAATTATTATTAAATTTGCAGAAAATGGGATTAGATAACAGATTGGTTAGATCAATTGAAGATTGGCTTTCTGAAAGATACCAACAAGTTGTGTATGTCTTTGATGAGTCTTTATGATTTCTAGATGAGTCTTTGACACCATGGGATCTTAGGATAATAATAATAAATAATAATAATAATGGAGCAGTGTCTCAGAAAAGGAAGGTGACTTGTGGTGTGCCTCAGGGTTCTGTTCTTGGACCCTACTATTTAACTTATTTGTTAATGATATTTCATGTGGATTAACTGTGATCTTCAAATGTTTGCTGATGATGCAAAGTTAAGTAAAATTATCAGGAGTATTGCTGATGTCAATTCTCTACTGGAAGATTTGAATAGAGTTTTGCCATGGGCAGATGAGTGGGGTTGTAGTTTTAATATTAATAAATGCAAGGTGTTACACTTTAGGGTATAGAGATATAAGGTTACATGCTATATTGGTAGAGCTGTACTTCAGGAAGTGGATGACATTTGGGATTATGAGGTGATGGTAGACAGTGGGCTGAACTTCCAAGGGCACCTTGCAAATATTGCAAAAAAAACTGCACATAGTATTGCTGCTATGATAAAAAGTACATTGACATGTAGGGATCAGGAGGCAATGGTGCCTCTAAATAAGGCATCGGTCTGACCACACATGGACTATTGTGCTCGAATTTAGTTGCTTAGTTTTCATTGTGATGTGGAAACACTAGAGAGGGTACAAAGACAAATGACCAAAGTGATATCGGAACTATGGAGTGTTAGTATGCAGAGAGTGGTTGAGGAAAACAGGTCTTGAGTTTGAATCCCACCATGGGTGTGGACATTTGTGATTGTTTTTAGGTGGGAGATTAATTTAACCGCCTGGTGTGAGACAACCACCCCGCTTATGGAAGGCCTGAAGTGGCTTGAAGAATTTCCATATTTGGTCTCTAGAGCAGGGTGTCCGGACTATGTAAAATAAATAAAAAATTGCAAAAAATATATATATAAAAATGAGAAAAGAATCCTTAGCCCACTCATGGTACAAATGTTCTTATAGGTTTACTAATAACCTTTCTTAGGTGGGAACATTAAAAAAAAAAAAAAAATTTGGATTACAGTTTGGTGGATAGGAGGAAAAGAGGAGATATGGTATAGACCTTCACGTTAGTTATTCTACCAGATTAATACAGAAGGAATTAGAAAAATAGTGGACATTAAGATGGGAAGAGTGAGAGATCTCCAATACTACATTATTAGAAGTTTTTCCACTTGGTTATACTATAAATTAAAGATACCAAGAAGTTATATACTTGGTTTAATCCTTTATCCAAGTGTAAGCAAACAAGTTTGCACCTGAAAATAGTTAAAGTGCAAACTTATTTGCTTAGACTTGAATAAAGAATTAAATGAAGTATATAATTTCTTGGTATCTTTAACAACTACATTATCAATGCAAATGTTATTGCACATTTCTTAATATGCATTTGTAATTAATATTATTGTTATACTTAATGCTATTATTTTTATTATTAGTAGTATTTGTAACTATTCTCAAAGACTAATAGAGATAATTATTATCATTTTAAAAAAATTATTACTATTATGACCATGAAGATCAGGACTTATCATGGGAGGCCACCCCAAACCACATTAATCTATGTTATAAATGTGACTCACTAATTAACCTTCACTTGAAAAGCCCATCATCAGAGACCTCCAGGAAGTCAAGGACTCATCAAGAGAGTCCACATATTATCCACACTCTCCTACTTTTCTTAAACTTATTCGAACTAGATGCACTCACGACTTTGACAGGCAAACTGTTCCACTCACTTTCTGCAAGAAATATCTAGTCACTCCTTTCTTAACTGTACACAAACTCAACTTCCACAGATTCCCCCCCTCCATCCTCTTCCCACCTATCATATAATGTAAAATTAGATCAACTGACAACGTTTAACACCTGTTCAGGTGCTTATAGGTCTCTACCATCCCTGTTTCTCTGTTTATCAGTGTCTGCAGTTCACATACTCTAAATCTGCCTTCATAATCTTTGTTCCATAATCCAAATGTCATCTTTGTAACTTTCTTTGCGCCCTTTTCAACAGCTTCTTCATCGATGCCCTTCACATACCAGTAGACCAAATCAGTGCACAGTAGTCAAGGTATGGATTTATAATGGCCTTTGTAAAGAGTAAAAATGACTTCATTATCAGTGTTCATATTAGCATTGCAGTTAACCTCTGAGTTGTATTTGTATTTTTGCTATGTGACCTTTCAAATTCAACTTCCTGTTGACTATAACTTCAAGATCCATGGCTTCATCACTTTGTCTGAGCATAATCTCATCATCATCATCAAATTCCTGCCATGTACCCTCAAGGTGTATACAGGATATGATAGTACTACATGAAAACTTTACATCATTACTAACTTCCTATCTACAATTTTCCTCCAAATCAGTCTGTTACTTGTCAAGACTCCAACATTACCAGATCTTATATTTCTATCATCTAAGGCACTTTGTACTGTATCAATCTATATCTTGGTCTTCCTCTGGGTCGTTTTCCTGCCAACTTGGCAGAGAACACTTGTTTTGCTAATCTTTCCTTGCCCATTCTGTTTAAGTGACCATAGCACCTGAGATTAGCTCTGCTAGCGCATTCCTGTATGCTGACAATATCAAGTTCTTTCCTAATATAATCGTTTTTAATATGATATTGCCATTGATGTCATCTGTTCACGCCTCTAATCTTTCTCAGGACTCTCATATCTGCAGTCTTTGGTCAAGTGTTTTACTTCTGACCCAGCTCTCAGATCCATAAGTTAAAACTGGTTTGAACACTGTCTTGTATACAGCTAATTTAGTGTTTCGACTAATTTCTCTCTTATTCCATATGAATTTATTCAATTGACTTCCTACCATACCAGCTTTGTTGATTCTGTTGTCTATTTCCATATTTAATTTACTATCTTCAGTAAAAATCATGCCTAAGTAGCTGAAATGTTTTACTTGTTCCACAGGTTCTCCATTCACAACACAGTTGACATTTTCAATGATTCTGCCTATTTTCATTGTCTTTGTCTTTTTATTGCTGATAAAAAGCATACCATATCTATTACAACAGTTACTCAATTTAGTCAGAGAATCTTGCAGGCTTGTAGCGGATTTATTTAGAAGTATAACATCATCCGCATAAAGCAAAGAGCTAACATTAACATCTCCAATGTTGATATCATGTTTGATACCACTTTCCTTCATAATGTGATCCATATAGATAATGAATAACAGTGGGGATAATGTACATCCTTGTCTCACACCAGATTTAACATTAAACAATCTTCCTGTACTTCCTTCAATTCTAACTACTGACTTACACAACTCAAATAAAGACAAAGTATTGCTTGATATAATGCCTCATTGACACCATATAACTGTAGCATATTGAATAGCTTCTCTCTTAGCACCTTGTCATATGTCTTTTCCAAATCGACAAAACTTAAATACAGATCTTTGTTATATTTCTATGATTTCTCCACTATTTGTCGTAAAGTGAAGATCTGATCATGACAGCCTCTATTTGAACCTGAATCCACCTCATTCTTCATCAAGCTTTTCTTCCACAATTCTTCTCAAGTATACTTGCATATATCTTACCAGGAACACTCAGTAGGAATATGCCTCTGTAATTCTCACATTCAGTTTTATTTCCCTTTTTATATATGGGTACTATGAGAGGATCTACTCCAATTGTCTGGAATTCGTCTCTCTGTCTAGGCCTTCTGAACTATTATACTGCAAGACTTTTATACCACCATACTTCAGCATTTCTGGTCGAATATCATCTACTCCTGCTGCCTTTCCACATTTCAAGCCTTTGATGGCTTTTTCTACTTCAAGTATGGATATGTATTCCTGACTGCATGCCTGGTCAGTGTTTTTTATCACTGTGCTGTCATCACTGCTTGTTTCATTTAGCAAATTTTCAAAGTAATTACTCCATACTTCAAGGATATCTTTTTCACCCATTTTCATGTCACCTTTATCATCTCTAACTCCTTTTACAGCACTCTTTCCTCCATGCCTAAGCTTCTTCAACAATCTCCAGAATATTTTGCCACCTTCTTGATATTTATTTTCTATGTTCTTGCCAAAGTCCTCCCATGACTTTTTGTTTAGCTTGTTTTACAAACTGTTTAGCTTTCTTACATTTGTCTCTGTATTCTCTAAGAGGACAAGCTGACTTATTTGCCAGGAACCTTTGATATGCTTTCTTCTTTTCCTTCACTGCCTCTTTAACTTCCTGTGTCCACCATGGAGTTCTAATTTTTCTATCCTCGCACATAACTTCACCACATGCCTCTCTGGCTGAATCAATCAGGGTTTTCTTCAAGGTTTGCCACTGAATCTGCAAGGTTTGGTTCCTGTTCTCAAACGCTTTCATTTTTCCTTCAATAATCTTTGTGTATTTTAGTCTATAGTTCACATCTGAAAGCTGCTCAACTTTTATTCGCTTTAAAACTTTCTTACATGTCATTCTTTTCAATATGAAATTAAAATTTATCTTGCTCAAGACTAAATAGTGATCACTTCCAATTTCAAATCCTCTGTTCGCTCTGGTGTCCTGCACCTGGGAGAAAACATCACTATCAACAATAACATAATCAATGAGACTTTTCTTATTCCTTGCCTCTTCTCTCCATGTGAATTTGTGCACATTTTTATGTTGGAACATGGTGTTAGTAATAACCACTCCATGTCCTGAGCAAAAATGCAACAGGTATTTGCCATTGTTATTAGCTTTGCTCTTTTCTCCAAATTTTCCCAGAACATTTTTGTATGTCTGACAATCATTTCCTACTCTGCTGTTTAGATCCCCAACAAGGACCAACTTTTCCTTTTTCATTGTGTCAGTAGATTTCTTTCTAGAGCCTCAAAAAATTCCTCCACTTCTACCTTAGTAGAACCTTCTGTGGGACCATAGGCACAAATGAGTCTCATTGTCCAGTTCCTCATTGTGATATTTGCCCAAATCACTCTACTTGACACTGCCTGCCATTCAGAAGATGAGCCTCGTATTTTTGTTTTGAATACTATGGCTACTCCTTCTTTTCCTTGATTGTGATTGCCTAAATATAACATTTTGTATTTATTGCTCAGAAATATCTCACCAGTTTTTGTCTTTTTTGTTTCAGTCACCCCTATTATGTCCATCTGGTACTTATCTAATTCCTCCACTAGCTCCATTTCTTTGCTAATCAGGCTTCTTATGTTGATAGTACCGACCTTTAACTCTGGTGATGTTGAGTTGGGGTCTGTTTTCAGATTTGTTCCAGTAGCTGACTTTTCGCTGTTCGCCCTGGTTCCCTGGCGAAAACAATGGGGGCCTTGTTTAACCGGGCGATGCCCCAGCTGGCATGAAATTTTGTCATGTTGTACCACGTTTTGTATTTTGGTTTAACCAATAAGAATACAATTTGGTCGGCTAAATCCCAAATTGCCAGCCCATCCTCGTTCGTTCAGTATCCAGGTAGATATCCAACAGGATGCACCACGAGAAGGTGAGGATTGGACATTAGGTCAGAAGCCCTGGTCGGTTCTCCGCATTCCTTTAAAGGCTATGTGGAGGTATCCTCTCAGTTATACACCTTTGACCAATCTGTCACTATTATAATATAACATTGGAAATTTCATTATTCCAAAATGCATAACTACACTAACTAAATTGAACTGATGATCATCATCATTTGTCCAAAGTTCCAGTGCTGCATATCAATAGTTTCCTAGATTGCCCTGCCTATCTTTGCATCATCAGTAAACAAATAACAGTGGTTCATGTACCGAATTCTACTTACTTATCACCTTAAATCTGGTAGATTCGCCCTTTACACACATGCACTACTTTCTGATTACTGTTGTCAGCCCACCCACTTATTTTTCAGTTTATGCAACAGCTTTTCTTGTGGTGTCCTTTCAATTCCCTAGCAAAGTCCAACAACATCACAGTGTATCTGTTCCCTTTATCCAACTGAGCCATAACATTAATATTATTATAAAATATGAGCAAATTTCTCAGACATGACCTACCTTTTTTTAGTAAAATCATGCTGTTTCTTGCAAAATACTCCCTGTTTCTCAACCTATTTTTGCATGTGAGTTCTTACCAACTTTTTTAAAATCTTCACAACTCCAGAGATACAGATAGGTCAGTAGCTTTTGCACCATACTTGTATAAAAACTATGCATATTCATTCCATTCCTGTGGAATAATTTCTGAGCTGAGAATCAAATTATACAACCTGCTAAAGAGTCTAACCAGTTCAGCTGAACATTCCTCTAGTATGTGCCGATATCCCATCGGGCCCAGGTTATGCAACAGCTCAGAAACCTCCATCTCTTCATCCCAATGCCGTGGTAGTACTGTGCTCCATGTTGATAGATCATATCAAAGTGAGTGCTCATTATTTAAACAATTGCATCTGATTCAAACATAAGCATGCTATCTGCATTCAGAAAAGTTATTCTTCCACAGTCATTCTTTCTCTTACCTGCAAGAAATATAACAATAAAATTCATTAGGATTGGCCTGTCTTGCATTGTTAATTCTATTTATACTTTGCTTTCTGTACAATACTTGTAACTGGTACCTCCTCTCATTCTAATTCTCATGATTTTCCTTGTGCATCAATTGCTTAATAAGGTTGCACATCCATTTCACACTATTTGTTCTTCAGACTCTAGGGACATTTTCAGAAAAAGTTGCTTATAAAACCTCAAAGCTCTTTTAAAGATTCTTTGTGTCCTAAATGATTTGAACCTTTATATAAGTCTCCAATTAATGTTACTGACTGAGATATAGAGACTCTAAAAATCACTATACTAACTGATATTTCAGTCATCAAAGGAGAAGTTTGCTTTCTATCTTTATGCTAACTTCATCATTTGTCATACTTTAAATTATGGAGATAGCATCAAGATGTCAAAAGGTGCTTTCTTCCCATGTCTTTTCTCAGTTTCTGAAGTGCATTCAACTAATGCAATATTCTGGAATAATTAAAGCCTGTACTGGTGACTTGGAACTTTATATTAAAAATACATCAAAATTAAGTATCTGAAATTATACAAGTCTCTGTATCCTTGTAACTTATAATCCTTATAATATTTTCCTTGTAACTTATATGTTTCTGATATAAAAAAAGTGTTTACTTACCAGAAAACATAACTGTAAATGTTCACATCATTCAGGTGTATTAAATTTATTCTAAATTGTTTTATTATTGCTAGTTATTTTAACATTATTTGATTTACCTATGAAGTAATTTTTCTACTTTCAGGATGGTACGTTGTGTGGAAATTATTTTTATCCAGATTCCGATTTGTTCGTGAGCTGTTTTTAATGAACAATGATATAAATGAAGAGCAAAAAGCATCTCATCCTAGAGGAAGAAAGGCAAGAGTGGATTAACAGACTTATTCCTCAGAACTATCCCTGTGATTGTTGTACAAATCAATGTAAAATAAGTCTCTGCTCTCCAGATGTTACTTTTATATTTTTTACCTATTTTTCTGAATTTTAAGCCCTATTTTCATCTAATGCAAGCGTGCCTCTTACATGTCCTATGACCAATCAAGTCCATAATTGATTTACTGTTTTGGTGCGATGATCTGATAAACCTTTAATAGGGCACTATTTTTTGTGATGAGTGCACCTATAGTAGAATGTACTGAAATGACAGAAAATGTTTTCTTCTGAATATAAATGAAGTGTTTAGATTGACTGGCTGTAATAAATAGTACACTAAACATTAGCCTATTTAAGATATCAAAAACATGTGCTCATCCAATTTAGATGGCAGGTTCTGTTCTCCAATTAAATTACTTAACACTGATACAGATAAACTGGCCAAAGAATATATGCAATCGACAGATACAGCAAATATGATTAATGACCCTGTTGCAGCATTAATTTACATAATGAAATTACTTAACTGTGACAGGCCACCATTGAGCCTAACACATAGGATGAATATTTGTAATGCCTGAAATGAAAGATCTGGCACATCATGTCAGTATCTGTGGGTCTGAGGGTTGATTCAATGTACACCATGCACAACGAAACAAGCAATCTCATCAAGGCTCCCATCTCAAAGAAATTAAAAACCAATCAGATTCCAAACATTTGGTCATGTCCAAAGATCTATAGAGTATTATTTTTATTTAAAAACATTCATGGATTTGTTTCAGACATGTAACAAAAGATATATAGAATTTTATTCAAGAGCTCCAATATATTTCAACCAACATACATGGACATCATCATCAGGGAGCCAGCCTGTTAACTACATTCAAAACATTAATCAGAACACAGTAATGAGTCATAAAGCATGCACATGCTAGCTCATGTCTTAGTCATCACAGCTGAGATAAAAAAATAATTTAATACTAAAAAAAATTATGAACAATTAGTAGTGATGACTTCCCAAATGTTTGATGGTGTGAGGAAGTGGATATATCTGCCAGTAAAGATTGACTTCCAGTAAACTGAAAATTCAACATGACGTATGGGATTTTGAATTATTAAGGTATCCAAAAAAGGGTATGTGGTTATTGGATTCATGTTCAATAGAGAACTTGATGCGAGACTACAAGAAAATTATTTTCTCTAGGAACTGAAATAATTCTGACTCAGATAGGGACCATACTGCAAGTATATATCATCAACAAAACATAGCCATATATGAGGCTGAGAAATATAGTGTTGAAGAGTTGTTTATCTATATTCACCATAAAATAATTAGCTAAGGCTAGTGAGACATGACTACCCATTGCTGTTTCTTTGATCTGTTTGAATAACTTATTGCGCCATGTAAAATAGCTTGCATTAATGGTGATAAATAAGTTTTCTGGGAAATCAGATTGTAAAAACTAAAGAGTCTCTTGTTGTCGCATGTTGGTGAATAGGGAAACTATATCAAATGAAAGTATAATCTCATTATTAGACAGATATAGATCTTTTATTTTCTCTTTAAAGTCTTAATTCGAAGATGTTGAGAGAGATGTTTTGCAAGGTTCATAACCTCTCGACAGTAGTAGCATCCCAAGATTGTACATTATCTAATAATTTATTTAATTTGTTAATTTGACTTTTTCTTGGATCTCTGTTGATCACACTATAGGTTGACCTATCTCTCAATAAGCCTTTGAGATGACAATATTGGTGTTCTGGTGCAGAGAGCAAAGAGCTTTTACTTCTGAAAAGGGTATATTTATTTGCTTCATCTGTGTGTAATTCTCTGATACTTTTTCCACATTTACCTAATTTCTAATTAGGTAAGATCAAGGAGACAAAGTAAAATCAAGACCTTCACACAAAACAAAATCATCTGAACCTCAACCACTCAGACTGTTGAAGGTATATAGAATTTATATAAAGTTTGGGCAAAGTGTAATTTATTTGCTTCATCTATGTGTGTCATTCTCTGATACCTTTTTTCCACATTTACCCTAATTTCTAAGTAAGGTATATGTCGAGGAGACAATGCAAAATCAGGACCTTTAGACCAAACAAAATTGTCTGAAACTCAATCACTCAGACTGCATACCAGTCTCTAAGTCTTGAGAATTGATCGCTATTAATTGTTCATAATTTTGTTTTAATAACCATTTAAAATTATTTTTTGACTATGCAACTTTTGCAATTGTTCCTTTGAACTCTTAAGTAATCATATACTTCAGCTGCAACTGAGACATCAACTAGTATGCACATGCTTTATTACTCATTATCATGATTGATGTTTTGAATGTAGTTAACAGTCTGTCTGCCTGATGATATCCATATAATGTTAGATGAAATGTTGAATTTTTGAATAAAATTCTAGATTTTTTTTATTTCATATGTAAGCTAATGAAAGTTTTTAAATATGTAGTACACATGTTCCATTAAAACTATTTATAGAGCATCATTCAGAAGTGTCATTGCCCCCAATCATGAATGCTGATGATGCAAAGTTGGGGTAGGTAGGGTAATAGTTAATCAAGGAGATGTAGAGAGCATGCAGGGTGATTTAAATAGGTTGACAATATGGGCAAAACATAATGGATGTCAATTTATTGTGGAAAAGTGTAAAGTTATGCATTTTAGGATACAAAGATTACAAACTGTGTACTACACTGAGGGAATTGTACACCAGAAAATTTATGAAGTCAGAGATTTGGGGTAGTAGTAATAAACTTTAATTCTCTAAACTTTAGAGAGGTAAAGTTTAGAGGGCACATTGCTAAAGTAGCTGGATAGCTCGCAGGATTACTTGGTTATTGAAGAACACACTAACAAACAGAGATAAAGCAGTTATTATTGTTCTTTATAAAGTCATGATACAACCATATCTGGAATACTGTGCTCAGGTCTGGTCACCTGGGTTTCTTGGGGATGATGTGGATAAGATTGAGAGGAGAGTGACCAAGATGTGGTAAGTGGTCTGTGGAATGCTCCCTATGAGGATTGATTGAGGATTTGTGGATTGCAAAAGTTAGTCAATAGACAAAAAAGAGGGGTATGATAGAAACATTTAAGTTACTTAAAGAATTTTATAGGATTGATGCAAGGGAAATGTTTCAATATTTGGCTAGATGGAGCAGAACAATAGGTCATGTCTGGAAGTTGAGTAAGAGTGTGGTTAGCAAGGGTATGAAGACTGAATTTTTTGCTTGAAGAGTGGTAAATGAATGGAATGGGTTGTCTGAGCCAGTCGTAATGGCTCAGACATGGAGTTCTTTGTCTGTTAATGTTCAAATACAGGTATGATAGATATTGTGGTGATAGTTTGGGTCTATCATGATGAGTTTTAGGACTCCATGGAGGTGCCTGTGCAATAATAATATGAAGATATGTGCCCAAATGATTATTCCTACACATTTGAAAGACAGATTCATACATCAAAAATCACCAGAGATTTTACTGAAAAAACTAGATTTAATCTTAGGACTTTTAGACTTCTTAGCTAGTTTGAATATAGCCAGCCTATTCACAAATGTACCCAGCAAGAGATGAAATACAAGTTTTTCCTTCCAGATGCCATCAGATTCTTTCCAACAGTGTTTCACTTTTGTCTGGTGTGGCAACAAAATATACAAACAGAAAGCAAGACTTAGCAATGGGCACCTCAATCTCACTATAACTTCCCAATATTTACATGGAAGTCTTGGAAGGATACCAGTTAAAACCATAAAAGTGGATTAGATATATTGATGATGTTTTCTTCATATGGTTAGGATCCAAGAAACAGCTTGTTGAATTGAACATTCACACGTATGTTACAGTAAAAAAAAAATATATTTATTTTACAAATATTTTGTCTTACATTTTGTAAGACATCATTACCGAGAACAAAAAACAGTGGTAAGTAATTTGAACAATAAACAGTACATCATGGGATACTTGAAGCTGGATAACAGCTTCCCCCAAAAGGCCATGTGGAAGTCTCCTCCATATGGCCTTTTAGGGAATGCAGAGAAACCGACCAGGGCTTCTGACCTGATGTCCAATCCTCACCTTCTCTGGTGCACTCTGCTGGGTATCTACCTGGATACTGAATAAACAAGGATGGGCTGGCAATTTGGGATTAACCAACCAAATTGCATTCTTATTGACTTAATCGATAACTGAAAATGATGGTATAATGTGATGGGATTTTATGCCAACTAGGGTGTTGTTTGTCCAGTTAAATAAGGCCTCCATCAGGAAACTAGGGCATACTGCAAAAAAGTCAGCTACTGGAAACCCAAACTTCAACTCAACTTCAGCAGAGATCAATATTGGCACCATCAAACATAAAAAGCATCAATCAAAAAGAAATGAAACTAGCAGAAGAATTGGATAAGTACAAGATTGACATAATAGGTGTTACCAAAACAAAGAAGACAAAAACAGGTGAGATCTTTCTAAGCAACAAATACAAGACATTATATTCAGGAAATAACAAACAGGGAAAATACAGAGTAGCTATAATATTCAATGCTAAATACGAGGATAATCTTCTTGAATAGCAATCAGTATCAAGTAGAGTGATGTGTGCTAATATCAGAATGGAACTAGACAATGAGACTTATTTGTGCTTATGGTTCCACAGAAAGTTCTAATAAAGAAGATCTGGAGGGATTTTTCAAGGCATTAGAGAAGGCAACTGACACAATGAAAAAAAGGAAAAGTTGGTCTTTGTTGGAGATCTAAACAGCAGAGTAGGAAATGATTACCAGACATATAATAATGTTTTGAGAAAATCTGGAGAAAACAGCAAAGCTAATAATAATGGTAAGTACGTGCTGGATTTTTGTTCTGGACATGGACTAGTTATTACTAACACTATGTTCCAATATAAAAATGTAAAGAAATTCACACATGGAGAGAAGATGCAAGTAATAAGAAAAGTCTCATTGATTATGTTATTGTCGACACTGAAGTTTTTCCACTGGTTCAGCACACAAGAGTATACAGAGGATTTGAAATAGCAAGAGTCACCATTTAGTGTTGAGCAGGATAAAGTTGAACTTCATATAAAAAAAAAAGAGTGTGTAAAAAATTTTGGAAACGAATCAAAGTTCAACAACTATCAGATATGAACTGTAGACTCAAATACACAAACATTATTCAAGAAAAACTGAAAGAGTTTGAAAGCAAAAACCAAACCTTGGAGATTTGTGGCAAACCCTAAAGAAAACTTGGATTGATTCATCCAGCAAGGCATGTGGTGAGGTAATCTGCAAGGGTAGAAAAATCAAAACCCTATGGTGAACTTAGGAAGTTAAAGAGGCAGTCAAGGACAAGAAGAAAGCATATCAAAAGTTCCTAGCAAGAAACTTTTGATGTGCTGATGTGATTGTGAATTTGAATATGTCCACTATGTCTTCTTTAAATTCCTGGGCTAGAATGTCTGTTGTTTTGGTATGTTGGATATTTGTGAAAAGGGATGTGATGTCAGATCACATATCTGAAGATGTTAGTTTAATGTCTTGTATTGTGCAAAAGCTGAGTGGCCAGTGATAGGGTGGAAAGGTTGACAGAAATCTTGAGTTCTTGTAGGTTCTGCTGCCTATTGATCGACAAAAGGCCTAAGTGAACAGTTACTTTATAGGGAGGGAACTACTACAGATTTACCACTATCACTATCACTAGTCCCCTTAAATCTTGAAGGCCATTCATGACAAGAGTGGCCTTCAAGTCCATTTTAATTAAATGAGGTTTACTTTATTTGCCTAAGACCACAATCTTTTCTACAAACATCCTGGGTTTTATAATAGTCCATGTTCTTGTGGCCTTTCTTACATTGAGCAGACATCTAGAAGTTTGAAATTAGGCAAAAAGAGCATGTCAGAGATGTTAATAGCAACAGAGAAGACAACTAGGTCTAGCTTTATATTTTGCCCCCCCCCCCCCCACAAGAACATGGAATTTTTAAAGACATCATAACACTGAATGGAATAAGAGCGCTGTGCCTTACATAGAGGACAACTTCATGCTTGCAACAAAAAAGAATCTACCGTTATTATTCATTCCCAAGGTACACTCAATAGGAATCGAGGATTGTTCCTGTGTGATATTTGGAAATCGCTCATTAGATCTTTCTCCATGTCAGATTTTAACATTAACCAGCTACCATGCTCCACATGGTCTGTTTCAACTTATATTGTACTGGCTCCAACATATTCTGTATTTTATTAATGTTTTACTGTATTTTTGTTCATCCTAACCCAGAAGAAGCTATAAATATCTGTGGCGAAACTAGTAGTTTTCATTTTTATATTGTTAAGGCAACATAATCATCAAGATTTTTTTTTTCTTTTTCTTTTGCTGTTGTGTATGCTGTGAAGCAATATCATGAATCAAAATGGAGAGTTGGACAATGAAACTTATTTATGTCTGTGATCTCACTGAAGATTCTACTAAAGTAAAGGTAGGGAAATTTTTCTAATCATTGGTAAAAAGCAGGTAACATAAAGGAAAAGGAAAAATTGTCATTGTTTGGAGATGTAGGAAATAAGTGCCAGACATAGAAATGTTTTGCAAAATTTGGAGAAAAGAGCAAAGTTAATAATAATGGTAAATGCCTGGTGGTTTTTTGTTCAGAACATGGACTAGTCATTACTAATGCTGTAATCCAGCATATACACAAATTTACATAAACAGAAGATACAAAAAATAAAGTATTGTTGATAGTGGCATATTCACATTCTGGTTCAGGTCACAAGAGCATGCACAGAATTTGAAATAGGAAGTGAACACCATTCGATTTGAGCAGAATAAAAATGAATTTCATATTGAAAGAAAAATTATCTACAGAAGTACTAAAAGAATCACAATTTTGAGTTTTAGTTTTCAGTGATGAAGTATAGACTCAAATATTATTCAAGAAAAAAAATGAAAGAGTTTGAAAACAGAATCACAGGTAGACTCTGAAGAAAACATTCATTGATTCAGTCAGATAGTTACCTACTGAAATTTTTTTCAAGGATAGAAAAACCAGAATTTCATGGTGGACTCAGGAAGTTAAAAAGGCAGTCATGAAAAAGAAGAAAGTGTTTTGAAATTTCCTAGTAAGTAAAATAGCATATACCCTGAGAGAATACAGAAAAAAAAAAAATGTAAGAAAGCAAAGCGGCATGTAAAAGTAGCTAAACAAAAAAAGTCATGAGAAGCATGATTAATATTAATATCAGAAAAGTGGCAAAATATTCTGGAGACTATTAAAAAGCTTAGAAATGGATGAAAGAGTTCGGTAAAAGGAATCACAGATGATGACAAGTGACATGAAAACTGAAGATAAAGATATTCTGGATGTCTGAAGTAATTCCCTTGAAACACTGCTAAATGAAACAAAAAGGTAACAGAACTGTGATATAAAATATTTAAGAGGAATGCAATCAGGAATACATATCAATACTTGAGATAGAAAAAACCATCAAAAACTTGAAATATGGAAAATCAGCTGGAGTAGATTCTGTTTGACCAGAAGTGTCCAAATGCAGAGGTATAATAGGTTAACAATGGCTGCATTGCATAATTCAGAAGGCCTGGTCATAAAGTCAAATTCCAGATGATTGAAGTAGAGCATTCATAGAACCCATCCATAAAAAGGGAAATAAAACTGGAAGCGAGTTGCAGAGCAATTTCTCTACTGAATATTCCACTTAAAATTTATGCAAGCATACTAAGGGCTAAGAAAAATTGTGGAAGTGAAACTTGGAGAAGAACGAGGTCAAATATAGGTTTTCACTTTAAGACTGATAATTGAGAAATCATGTGGGACTATAACATGATTATTATTTAAGTTTTGTAAATCTGGAATTGTATAGTGTAAAAGGACATTATATCAAGTCTATATTTGAATTGGAAGTCAGCAGTTAGAACTGAAGAAGGTACAGAAAGATGGTTTCATATAAAATTAGCTATGAGACAAGAATGCACACCATCTCCAATATTATTAGTAATGTGATCCATGTAGATGGATTATGAAGATGAGTGACATTAAACTTGAAGATGTTAAAATAAATATTCAAATAAAATATCAATATTGGACATGTTAATCAGCTCTTTCTTTGTGCAGATGATGTTATACTCCTAAATCAATCCATTATGTCTTCAAGATTCCTTAACTAAACTGAATTAATTGCTGTAACAAAGCATGAAATCAGCAATAAAAAAAAGACGAACTATGAAAATAGACAGGGACATTGAAAACATTATCTGCATTCTTAATGAAGAACCCATAAAACAAGTAACATGTTTTAGCTATTTATGCACAATTTTTAGTGAAGATGGCAAGTTAAGTAGACAAATAGACAAAAGAATTAGCAAAGCTGGAATGGTAGAAAGTCATCTGAATAAATTTATATGGAATAAGAGAAAAAATAGTCACAACACGAATCAGCTATATGCAAGATTGTGATCAAACCAGTTTTAACTTAGGGATCTGAGAGCTTGGTGAGAAATAAAGCACTTGATCAGAGACTGAAACCATAAATCTGAGAGTTCTGAGAAACATTATATATGGGAATGAACAGTTGAGTATCAGTGGCAGAATCTTATCAAAAACAAGGTTATTATGAGGAAGAAACTTGACATTCGTAGCATTCAGGAATGTGTGAGCTGAACTAATCTCTGGTGATAGGATCACTTAAACAGAGTAAGAGAGAGAGAAAATTAGCAGCAAAGTAATTGATTTCATGATGATAGAGAAAAAGGCCCACATGAAGACCAAGCTCTAGGTGGATTGATGCAATTTGAAATGGCTTAGAACACTGAAATATAAGATATAACAATATTGAAGTTCTGACAGATAACAGACTAATTTGGAGGAAAAATGTTGATAGGAGGTTAGTAATAATATAAGTTTTTCGTGCTCTACTGTCATAATATCTTGTACACCATTTGATAACAGTAGTATTTGGTGTGTACTGATGTCTGAATTATCCAACCTTCAAATGGAAGCATGTCAAAAATAACTTTTGGTATAGTCCTATGTAATTATACCTTCAGTTATCTGATTGGCAAATTGCTATCCTCTCTAGTTGGATAATTAAGGATTACTGTTTGAATAGTTGCATTTGAAAGCACAAAGTAAAGGAGCATTGGAAATGATTTCTCTCTCAAGATTTAATGTTGGACATAAAATATCAATATGTCCAATATTGATATTTTGCCAGATCAACAAGATCTGGCAAAATATTGGACATATTAACATGTCCAATATTGATATTTAGCCAGATCAACAAGGCACATTTCACATGGTACATAAACTGTAATTTTGGTTTTTTACACGAAGCTCTCTATTATATATTGAATACGTGGTGTGTTCGTTAAAACACAAGACAATTCATTTCAAAATAAAGAGCAACTGTTCACTTATTTATTTCAGTATGATCTTCATTTAACTCAGTACAACATTTACATAGCTTGGTTCATGTTCTTCTGGATGACCTTTGCTTAGTCAAACCAGTGTTTTTTGAATTTCGTTTTCAATTTCAGAAAACGATAAAAAAAAAAAAAAAAAAAAAAAAAAATTCTACTGGTGCCAAATCCAACAAATACATAGGTTCAAGCACTGGTAGATCTGGAAGTGAGAAACTGGCCCACAATTTAACACATTGTGTAGGTGTATTATCATGCAACAATAGACAGCTGTTTGTTCATTACTGTTGCCCCCTTTCCCATTGCATTCCCAAGATAGTACTGACTGTTAAAAATTTGGGAAACTCATGGACTTTTTCCATGTTTTCATCGGTCTGAATGAAGACAGACTTTACTAGTCATGAATCATCTTTTGAATCCCTACCACCTCGAAATCGTGTGAACAACTCATTCATGCATGTGATAGGTAGTCATTCTCCTCCCCCCTCCCCCCATACACTGTTTTAAGATCATTAAATGTTTATGAGGCAGATTTGCCTGGTTTAAAATAAAATTTTATTGCTACTCATTTTTCCATTTTTGAATTTTTAGCAGAAGGCACTCAAACAGTGCCTATGTAAGAACTAATGAAGCTATCGCAATAGTGCACGCATGCTCTTTGGAAAGAGCACATTCTAGTAGCTAAAATGATGCTCAATTCTATTTACAGTGCAACCATAAAAAAATTGTCTTGCTATTTAATGAGCTCTCTCTCTCTCTGTGCGTGTGTGTTATGCTTCTTGAATAAAGTAGTTCTGTATATTTAACATCTTTTAACTGTATTTTTATGTAATCTTTATCTTGGAGATGCAGGTCATATAGTCTGCAAAAGTGGTCATTATAAATGTAGTAATCCATCAGTTTATTTGCTATGATAAACAGCATACAATAAGTTAACTGAATGCTTGTATAATTATATAGCTGTTCCATGAATCAGATGCTAATCCATTTAAGGATTAGTTTGCTATTTGAAGGGTGGATAAGTGAGAGATCATTGTAAGTTAACTGTGGATGGACCATACAAGAAGTGAGGAAAAATCCCTGGCAGCATGTGACCAGTAGAATAAAAAATGTATTCGTTGATTGAAATGATACATCGCTAACAATACTGTAGGGCAGTGGTTCCCAAAGTGTACACCATGGGCTCTGGGGAGCCATGGCTTCCTCACAGGGGCACCACGATTACAA
Organism: Typopeltis vanoorti; assembly: GCF_054136105.1. Taxonomy (NCBI): domain Eukaryota; kingdom Metazoa; phylum Arthropoda; class Arachnida; order Uropygi; family Thelyphonidae; genus Typopeltis; species Typopeltis vanoorti. The sequence goes on from NC_143566.1 coordinate 95,005,128, forward strand.
AATTTCATAATTTTATTTCCATTTTCAATTCAATGCGATAGGAAGCAACATCTAGAAGACCTGGTGCAAACCAGTAACTCGCTTAGTTAAACTGTTTATAGTTAATAACTTAGTTAATAACTGTTTGCAGAAGCCTCTACAAATGGTTACTAGATGGTGCTCTACAGTAATCAAGTTTCTCGGTACTTTGTGTTCGTATATAAATAGCTGTTGGTTTTGCACGGTCTTAGTGTTGAATTAGTTTTTGGAGATTTTAACAACTGAATATTGTTGTAATTTAGTCAAGTGAAGTTTTTGAAGTATTTCTTCTCGTATGTATTTTTAAAAATGGATCGGTTTTACAAAACAGTAATAAGCTTTGTGAGAGAAAATAAAGAGGGCACACCGTCAAATAGTGGCAAGAGTGTGAAGAAGCGTAAATATTGAAAATATGATGACAGTTATTTGGACTTTGATTTTACGTTGACAGAAGTCAATGGTGAAGGGAGGCTGTAGTGTGTACTGTGTATGACAGTTTTTGGCACCAGAGTGCATGCTACCAAGTAAGTTGAAACGCCATTTAGAAACCAATCATCCCAGCATGGTTAGTACATCTCGTGACTACTTTACCAGAAAGTTAAAAGGGTTAAATCAACAAAAAGTTAGTTTTTATAAGCAGGTGTCAATACTAAGCAATGCTTTGCTAGCATCTTACAAGGTGGCACATAGAATCGCAAAATATAAGAAACCTCATACCATCGCAAAAGAACTCATTCTACCAGCTTCTGTAGATATGGTGAACATTATGAATCTCGGTGAGTCTGTTGGGAAGCTGCTTTCAAAAGTGCCTTTGTCCAGTAACACCATCAGTTGCAGAATACAGCACATAGCTGAGGACCTCAATGATCAATTAATTGAAAAAATAAAAGGGAAGGAATTTGGGTTGCAGCTGGATGAGGCCACAGATAATAATGTTCACTTGATGCTATGTATGGTTTATAGATGGTAATAACATTGTAGAAGACCTCTTTTGTAAAAGTATCACTGCTGGTGCTAAGGTGCAAGACTTGTTCGAGATCCTTGATACTTTTATATCTGAAAATAATTTGAAGTGGACTAAGTGCATTGGTGTCTGTACTGATGGTGCTCATTCAATGTCCAGCTATTATGGAGGATTGCAGGCACTTATTCAAAGCAAAGCCTCTGATGCACTGTGGACCCATTGCGTTATTCACAGGGAAGCACTATGTGAGAATATGGGATCCGAGCACACGTCTTTGTTGTACTACAGCACTTCCAACGGCTCTTTTGTGGTAATGTTTTGTCTCGTACGTTTGAACTGTGACAGGAAATTTATATTTTTCTTAAAGAGGAAGACTACAAGTAGACCGAAAATTTTGTGAATGAAGATTTTTTGGTAAAACTAGCATACTTATGAGATATTTTTAAAAAGATGAATGCTCTGAATCTCTCCGTGCAGGGATGCAACATGCACCTTTTCAAGTCGATTGAGAAAATTTCAGCTTTTATAAAAAAACTAAAAACTATGGATAAGAAAAGTGAATGAAGATGGAGGGCAAAGAATGTTTAACGTTGTTGCAACAGTTTTTGACCTCCAATGGAGTTGATTTCTCTTGAGGTATGAAAATCCATTTTTGAAGAACACTTATCACAGCTTATCACCTGATTTGAGAAATATTTTCAAAATGATAATATCGATAAATTTGCATGGATTCAAGATCCATTTAATGCCAGTGCTCCATCTGAATTAACTGCTGCAGAAGAAGAGAATCTTATTGAGTTGTCTTGCGACAATACGTTGAAAACAAAAATTAGCAGCATGGAATTAACTGAATTTCAGATATCAGTAAAAGATGAATATCCCCTTCTGAGTGAAAAAACTCGGAGAATTTTGGTTCCATTCGCGACTTCTTATTTGTGCGAAGCTGGATTTTTGGCAGTCGCTGTGATAAAAACTAAGTATCGTGCGAAAATCAATGTGGAGAAGGAAATGAGGTTGGCTGTGTCTGGTTTGATTCCAAAATTTGAGAAAATGTGCATGATCAAAAGGTTCATCCATCCCACTAATGATAATTAGTTGAATTTGTTCAATTACTTTTTTTTCTGATCTTAAACACGTATTTTATTTATTTTTACAATTCTTACAAATCTGAAAAAACACCCCAACTCAACATCACCAGAGTTAAAGATCAGTACTATCAACATAAGAAACCTGAATGGCAAAGAAATGGAGCTAGTGGAGGAATTAGATAAGTACCAGATCGACATAATAGGGGTGACTGAAACAAAAAAGACAAAAACTGGTGAGATCTTTCTGAACGATAAATACAAAATGTTATATTCAGGCAATGACAATCAAGGAAAAGGAGTAGCCATTGTATTCAACACTAAATACAAGGCTAATCTTCTTGAATATCAGACAGTCTCAAGTAGAGTGATTTGGGCAAATATCAGAATGGGGAACTGGACAATGAGTCTTATTTGTGCCTATGGTCCCACAGAAGGTTCTACTAGGGTAGAAGTGGAGGAATATTTTAATGCTTTAGAGAAAGTTACTGACACAATGAAAAAGGAAAAGTTGGTCCTTGTTAGGGATCTAAATAGCAGAGTAGAAAATGATTGTCAGACATACAAAAATATTTTGGGAAAATTTGGAGAAAAGAGCAAAGCTAATAATAATGGCAAATACCTGTTGGATTTCTGCTCAGGACATGGACTGGTTATTACTAACACCATGTTCCAACATAAAAATGTGCACAAATTCACATGGAGAGGAGAGGCAAGGAATAAGAAAAGTCTCATTGATTATGTTATTGTTGATAGTGATGTTTTCTCCCTGGTGTAGGACACCAGAGTGTACAGAGGATTTGAAATTGGAAGTGATCACTACTTAGTCTTGAGCAAGATAAAATTGAATTTCATACTGAAAAGAATAACATGTAAGAAAGTTTTAAAGCGAATAAAAGTTGAGCAGCTCTCAGATGTGAACTATAGACTAAAATACACAAAGATTATTGAAGAAAAAATGAAAGAGTCTGAGAACAGGAACCAAACTTTAGAGATTCATTGGCAAGCCTTGAAGAAAACCCTAATTAATTCAGCCAGAGAGAGGCATGTGGTGAGGTTGTCTGCAAGGATAGAAAAATCAGAACTCCATGGTGGACACAGGAAGTTAAAGAGGCAGTGAAGGAAAAAAAGAAAGCATATCAAAAGTTCCTGGCAAATAAGTCAGCTTTTGTTCTTAGAGAATACAGAGACGAATGTAAGAAAGCAAAACACTGTAAAACTAACTAAACAAAAGTCATGGGAGGACTTTTGCTAGAATATAGAAAATAAATATCAAGAAGGTGGTAAGATATTCTGGAGGTTGTTGAAGAAGCTTAGAAATGGAGGAAAGAGTGCTGTAAAAGGAATTAGAGATAATAAAGGTGACATGAAAACGGGAGAAAAAGATATCCTTGAAGTATGGAGTAATTACTTCAAAAAATTATTAAATGAAACAAGTAGTAATAGCACAGTGGTAAAAAACACTCAACAGGCATACATTCAGGAATACATATCCATACTTGAAGTAGAAAAAGCCATCAAAGGCTTGAAATGTAGAAAGGCAGCAGGTGTAGATGAAATTCTACCAGAAATGCTGAAGTATGGTGGTATAGAAGTCTTGCAGTATAATAGTTCAGAAGGCCTAGACAGAGAGACGAATTCCCGATGATTGGAGTAGAGCTCTAATAGTACCCATATGTAAAAAGGGAAATAAAACTGAATGTGAGAATTACAGAGGTATTTCCCTACTGAGTGTTCCTGGTAAGATATATGCAAGTATACTTGAGAAACGGTTGAGAAGAATTGTAGAAAAAAAGCTTGGTGAAGAACAAGCTGGATTCAGATCAAATAGAGGCTGTCATGATCAGATCTTCACTTTACAACAAATAGTGGAGAAATCATGGGAATATAACAAGGATCTGTATTTTTTTTTGTCAATTTGGAATAAAGACATATGACAAGGTGCCAAGAGAGAAGCTATTCAATACGCTACAGTTATATGGTGTCAATGGGGCATTATATCAAGCAATACTTTGTCTTTATTTGAGTTGTAAGTCAGCAGTTAGAATTGAAGGAAATACAGGAAATGGTTTAATGTTAAATCTGGTGTAAGACAAGGATGTACATTATTCCCTCTGTTATTCATTATCTATATGGATCACATTATGAAGGAAAGTGGTATTAAACATGATATCAGAATTGGAGATGTTAATGTCAGCTCTTTGCTTTATGCAGACGATGCTATACTTATCAATAAATCCACTACGAGTCTGCAAGATTCCTTGACTAAATTGAATAACTGTTCTAATAGATATGGTATGACGCTCAGCAATAAAAAGACAAAGACAGTGAAAATAGGCAGAATCATTGAAAATGTCAACTGCATTGTGAACAGAGAACCTGTGGAACAAGTAAAACATTTCACCTACTTAGGCACGATTTTTAGTGAAGATGGTAAATTAAATATGGAAATGAACAACAGAATCAATAAAGCTGGTAGTATAGTAGGAAGGCAATTGAATAAATTCATATGGAATAAGAGAGAAATTAGTCGGAACACTAAATTAGCTGTTTACAAGTCAGTGTTCAAACCAGTTTTAACTTATGGATCTGAGAGCTGGGTCAGAAATAAAACACTTGACCAAAGACTAGAGACCGCAGATATGAGAGTCCTGAGAAAGATTAGAGGCGTGAACAGGTGGCATCAATGGCAATATCATATTAAAGAGGATATTAGGAAAGAACTGGACATTGTCAGCATCCAGGAATGCGTTAGCAGAACTAATCTCAGGTGGTATGGTCATTTAAACAGAATGGGCAAAGAAAGATTATCAAAACAAGTGTTCTCTGCCAGGTTGGCAGGAAAATGACCCAGAGGAAGACCAAAATATAGGTAGTTTGATAGGGTACAAAGTGTCTTAGATGATAGAAATATAAGATCTGATAATATTGGAGTCTTGACAAGTAACTTTTATATATAGGAAGTTAGTAATGATGGAAATTTTTCATGTAGTACTATCATATCCTGTACGCCCCTTGAGGGTACATGGCAGGAATTTGATGATGATGATTTATTTTTACCTAATCCTTAAATTAAAAAAAATTATTTGCTATTTTGCAAAGTGTACTTGTTAGAATTTGACAAAGGCACCTTGGGAAAACCTGGATTCAGTAAGGGTGCCGAGAATCGAAAAATTTTGGGAACCACTGCTGTAGGGAATATAGTTGCAGTAAGTGATGAGAAATTCATTGAAATATCTCATTCTGATGAGTATAATATGTGTAATTAGGTGATAAGACATAATGGCCTCTTGCCAAAGTGTTTTAAAGGAATGTTGATGGTCCCCTGATTATATTTTCTTAAAATTCATCATCAGCCTTCTGTCTGGACAAAGGCCTTCCCCAAAGTCTTCCATTTATCTTGAGGCTTTCTATGCCACTGAGTTCCAGTGATCTTTTTTTAATCTCATCCTCCCACTCTCTTTTTCATCTTCCTTAACATTTGCTCTTCAAAATGGGAAAGTTCTAAAAAACAATAGAAAGTAGAAAGTTTTTTTATCTTGGGTATATTAGGTTAAAGATATCACGCAATTTTATAAGCTAGGTTTTTAATCCTTTTTCCCAGTAAGCAAACAGACAAGTAAGTCAAGTTTGCAGCTGCACGTAGTGCAACACTAGGCAACTCGTTGAAAAGGTGGAGTAAGTGCCAATCACTTTCCTTAGAATTTTCCCCTAATGCAAAGCACATTTCCTTGCGGAGATGTATGATGCTATACATTCACCTGCATCAGAAACACTACAATCTTTATTGGAAAAACAAAGGATTTTATAATAGAATTGACTGACCAACTAGCAAGTTCTCTTCAACTGAACTGATATCCTTCATTCCTCCACTATCTCTATGACCATTACCTTAATGCATAGCATCATACATCTCTGCAAGGAAATGTGCTTTGCATTGGGGGAAAATTCTAAGGAAAGTGATCGGAGCTTACTCCACCTTTACGAGTTGCCTAGTGTTGCACTACGTGCAGCAGCAAACTTGACTTGTCTGTTTGCTTACTTGGGAAAAAGGATTAAAAACCTAACTTATAAAATTGTGTGGTATCTTTAACACAGTAGAAAGTAAGTAAAATTGTTCCACTGTACAGAAGAGAATAAGATGAGAATGAGACTTCAAATCACAGTTGAAGTCTTTAGTTGTAGTTAAGATGCAAGAGAGGTTGGTAAGGACTAGAATCTATAACCGAGTTGGAAAGAATCTGCATTTAAGTGGTGGATGAGGTTGAATAATATTCTTCCCCAAGCTTATCACCTATTAGTGAACTAGATATGCGATAAGCTTGGGGAAGAATCAGCAAGCTGTGTAGGGAGAAGGTGAGCACATTTATTTTTCACAAAGGCAGATTTGATATTATTCAATTCTTGCTTGTTTTGGTTATAGTTTGCATGCTATAGAATTTGAGTTTCCATCTTTAATATTTACTAAGAATGCAAAACTTACTCAATGACTGTAATCCCACATGGCATACTTGCAACATAACCAACAATTTAATTAGATATCTTGTCAACTGCTCCGACAATAGCAAGAAACATCACACATCTAGGCATCTTTCAGTTCCCAGAATTTGCAGACATATCACTATAGCCCACCAGATATAGTTGAATATCTGGTGAATGCCAGATATTCAACCACCTTTCTATCTCTCAGCTGATAGTCCCACTTATAGATAAGACAAACACCTGCATCAGAAACACTACAATCTTTATTGGAACAACAAAGGATGTTGTAATATAATCGACTGACCAACTAGCAAGTTCTCCTCAACTGAACTGATATCCTTCATTCCTCCACTATCTCTAAACCTCGGAAATGCATTTGGTACATTTTTGACACACATTTCAAATTCACTAAACTAGCATTTCTTCTTTCATTCTCTTTACCTCAGTTCTTTCAGTCTTCTTCATAGTGATCCCAAAGTATTACAAGACTATTAAAGAAAATAATAAAATACACCCAGAAATGTATTGCTTTTTATGAAACGCACCTAAAAACTATGTGTAATTTATTCATTAATATAACAACTGAACAAGTTTTTGGCATATGCACTATAAATATATACTTTTGTTCTTTTTCCCTTGAAAGAGTTCAGTTGAAATGGCAAATTTTGTTAAATTTAATCAAGCCAGAGGGAAGTTATCATTTTGAATTGTTTTATCAAACAAAATAAGTCCAATTATACCAGGGAAGGGAATCACCAGCCAGCCTTGAATTTTAAAACTGGTTGAAAAATGGAAATATGGGGCCTAACATGCATTGTGCCAGCTGCCTTTTAGTAATACTGGGCATCAAGAATTTTTGTAACAGATCAAAACATAAATTCTTTGTATTTTAAGACACAATTTAAAAGTTTGATTATTTTTTATTTTTTTTTCAGTAGTCATTGGAATTATTATTATAATAAGGGCACTTCAATGGAGTCCGAAGACTCATCGTGGGAGACCCAATTTATGATACCTCTCCTTGAACCCATTAAAAGACAAAGCACTCACAACTGACTCTGGCAACCCATTCACAACTCTCCAAGCAAAAAATCTAGTCCTCACACCCTTACTAACTACACTTTTATTCAACTTCTAGGGATAATCCCTCTAGCCAAGTGCTGAAACATTTTCCCTGCATCTGTCCTATAAAACCCATTAAGCAACTTAAATGTTTCTATCATATCCCCCTCTTTCTGTAATCTGCACACCTTCAATCTGTCCTCATAGGAACATTCCACAGGACACTCACCATCTTCTCACTTGCCTCTGAATCCTCTCTACTGCTTTCTCATTCCAAGAAACCCAAGGGACCAGATCCAGATGTGAGTGTATCAAGACCTTATAAAGAGGAATAACTTCCTTATCTCTACTTGTCAATGCGTTTTTCAATAACCAAGTAATCTAATGGGCTACCTTAGCAATATGTCCTCTAAACTTTAACTCTCTGTCTATCACCCCTAAATCCCTAGCTTCATCTCTTTCCTGGAGTACAGTGCCATTAATGTCATGCATGACTTGTAATCTATTTATCCCAAAATGCATAACTTTAAACTTTACATTTCTCGGTATTAAACTGATACCCATTAAATTTTACCCATACTGACAGCCTATTTAAATCATCTTGTAAGCTCTCCACATCATCAGCAAACAACTGAATATTTCCTTTCAGGTTATTTCTTATATTATTTATGTACAAATTAAACAGCAATGTTCCCAGCACTGAACCTTGCAGCACACCACTAATCACCTGTTTTTCCCTTGATTCTGCCCCTCCATATACTACTTTTTACTTATCCATTCTCATTTGTTCTAATTTGTGTAACAGAGTTCCATGTGGTATTCTGTCAAATGCCTTTGCAAAATCGTGTAGCCATTTCCTTTATCTAACTCAACTGTTATTCTATTATAAAAAGTTGATAAATTACTAAGCCCTGTTGACCCTCATATAGCATCATATTTTTATCTACCCATTCTTGAATTCTCTTTTTTAACCAATTTTTCTGTATCAATGTTTCAGGCATGGTGGTACAAGTCCCACCATTCCTGAGATACTGATTGGTCTATAATTTGCTACTGCAATTAGAACCTTCTTTATGCAAAGGAATTATTTTCCACTCCCTTGGAACTCAACCAAAGCTGAGACTTAAATTAAAGAACCTAGTCAAAGGCATTGCCAGTTCTCTTGCACATTCTCACAAAACTTTAGCTGATATCCCATATAATCCTACAGCTGTATTTATATTAAGATTCTACAATATCTCAAGAATCTCCAATTTCCACTTCTGTTCCCACATTTCAGTCTGTCATATAGGTCAGTAACATCACTAGGATGATATACCCTTGCAAGATGAGCAAAATTTTTTAATAAATTGTAACTTGATAAACGAGCAACGTCTTGCAATATGAGCACTGCAAAGGCCTTGTATGCCGACCTGGAAAATAAACTTCCAGGTACGTACGTCTAAAGAAAACGAAGAAGGCTTTAAGGCGAGCAGGGGATGGTTTGATAACGTTAAGAGGAGAAGTAGCATCCATAGTGTTGTGAGGCACAGTGAGGCTGCGAGTTCAGACGCAAAGACAGCTGTGGCATTCGTTGCCGAGTTTCAGAAGCTCATGGTTTCCGAGTGTTACCTGCCACAGCAAGTTTTTAATTGTGATGAGACTGGACTTTTTTGGAAAAAGATGCCAAAGAGGACCTACATTACAGCAGAAGAGAATGTAATGCTCGGTCACAAGCCCATGAAAGACCATCTCACCCTCTTGCTGTGTGCTAATGCAAGCGGTGATTTCAAAGTCAAGCCCCTGCTCGTGTATCATTCTGAGAATCCACGAGCCTTCAAGAAATGCAAGGTGCAGAAGAGCCAGTTAAACGTTATGTGGAGGTCCAACAGCAAGGCTTGAGTCACTCATACCTTGTTCGTTGAGTGGATTAACGAGGTCTTTGGCCCTGCAGTGAAGAAATACCTTTTAGAAAAAAATTGCCACTTAAAGTCTTGCTGGTTATGGATGATGCTCCTGCTCATCCTCCAGGCCTTGAGGACGGCTTACTGGAAGAATTCGAGTTCATTGAGGTCAAGTTCCTTCCTCCCAACACTACTCCATTACTCCAGCCCGTGGATCAGCAGGTCATTTCGAACTTTAAAAAGCTTTACACCGAGGCACTATTTCAGCGATGCTTCGAGGTGACCAAAGGAACTAACCTTACCCTCCGAGAGTTTTGGAAAAATCATTTCCACATTGTAAACTGCGTCAAGATCATCTATTAAGCCTGGGATGGAGTCACCAAGAGAATCCTTAATTCTGCTTGGAGAAACTGGTTTGATTGCATCGAGGGGTTTGCTAATGAACAGGAGCTGCCAGTTGTTGATGAAATTGTGTCCTTGGGGAAGACCATGGGAATGGAGGTGAATGAGAATGACATTCAAGAGCTGGTGGAGGAACATGGCCGGGAGTTTACCACCGACGAACCGATGGATCTGCATTGCAAGCAACAGCAAGAGGTTATGGAGCAGATCTGGTCTGAGGAGGATGAGAAAAAGTTGGAGCTATCCCTCTTCAAATGAGATTAGGGAGGTGTGTAAAATGTGGGAAACAGTGCAAAATTTTTTAGAAAAGCACCACCCGAGTAAGACAATGGCAGTGCAAGCGATGAATCTGTTTAACGACAATGCAATGTCATATTTCTGTGATATCCTCAAGAAGAGGAAAAAGCAAGTGTCATTGGATAGGTTCCTTGTTCAAATCGCACAAAAAGAAAAAGAGTCAACAGATAGCAGCGATTCTGTTAGTGACAATGAAAGTCGTCCTACCCAATACAATTAATTGTATTTACTGTAATATGTAATTGTAATGTAATTAATAAATTCGATTACTTTATGTATTTTATATTACAGTAATCATTTTTATATGAATATTTTTGAGTTTTGGAACGAATCATCTGAGTTTCTATTTCTTATGGGAAAATTTGCTTTGATATACCGGTGCTTTGGATTATGAGCACGTTTCTGGAACGAATTTTGCTAGCAAACCAAGGTACCACTGTAATTCATTTTCCCTGGGGTCAGTGTTTCATTTCCATTATGCCCTAAAGTCAGTAGAGAATAAGTTAGTGAATTTTCTAGTGCCTTTAAAATTATCAGAAGCAATGAGCTCAGCATTAGTGACAGCAAAAGAGAGACATTAGATAGCAGTATTTGTCAGCCATATTCTTGCCTCTTAGGTTTGACAAATCATTGATGGCCCTGAGCTCAACAAATCATTGATGGCCCTGAGCTCAACAATTCTTGATAGGCCAGAAGAGTTCCATCCATTCCTTGTGGGGGGAGAACAAAGAGCCTTAATTGGTTGATGCAATCAGTAGGTACAAGATTACCACTGAAATACTCCAAGCTATTTAAGAGTAATGGCATTATTAATGGATATGCAAGGATGATTTACAAAAAAAAAAAAAAATGTTATGCAAAGTAGGGACTAGAATCTTACGGAAGATAATATCCAGTCAAACTAAGCTTCTAAAGTCTCTTTTAGAAAAAGCATGATAAAATACAATAGCACTTGAAAGTATCATGGACTTTCAAAAATCACTTTGACAAACATTACTGGCAATAACATCTTGCCAGTTGGGGGGAGAACAAAACACGTGTCTGTAAGTAACTTGTCTAGCTAAGAGTTTGGTTAGGTTTGCTAGAGAAGTTACATTTATACATTTAAATTATAATAAATTACTGTATATTTATTATAATAAAGTGTGAAAATAATTACATGGTATAGAAACAAGTTCCATTTCCACAGGATTACACAGCCATCTGCAAACAAGTAGTTCATCAAACTAAGACATGAAACCAGAATATCTAATTGTATTATGAATATCATTCAAGCAACAGTCTCCCAACTTTTATTGATGAGTCTCATCCATTCCTTTAGGACAGGTAAAGTCCCCTAATAAGGGGTTCACGATGAATTTTAATATGGCCAGTTCATTGCTCCTTGCTGCAACCCCTAAGGACAGTATTCATTACTGTAATCTGTGTGTCTGTTCACAGGGCAGTTTTCCTGTTCTGGGGGTTGAAACCCCCCCCTACCTTCATATAAGACCATCTAACTCAACTTTTGTCAAAAGAAGCCAGATAAAGGTTCTTCGCGTTACTGACGGGAATTGAACCCAGGTCTTTCTGACCAAAGGGCTTCATCTATACTGACTGAGCTACGGAGCCAACCTTTATATGTATGCTTATACTAAACGCTACTTTCATATCTGTTTTTTTTTTTTGAAGACGAAAAACAATGAAGGATGCTTTCCAAAATGTTGGCCGAGTGGTATTGTATCCAATCTCCAGCTGTGGGTTCAAATCCCACCGTGGGCATGGATATTTGTGATTATCTGTGAAAATACTAGTGGGTGGTAGGTGGCGTTGGTGTAGATGATGCAGTTCACTGTAGTTGGTGGATTGAGCAGTGGAGACAGAGAGTTGTAGAGAAGGTACCCTCCCTCGATGAGTCTTTGGACTCCTTGGAGGTGTCACGTAATAATAATAATTTGATGACCTGCACCATAGCTGATGACATTGATATTTACAATCCTCAACTGAAATCTCACACTATAAAGAAACATGCATATATTAAATGTTAAGTTTTGTGCTAGAATTATAGTCAGCTTTCTATAAAATACTACAGCTCTTTAATAATGATGATTCTTTATAAATCTTTACTTTTTCTATTTTATGAAGTTTAGTCAAGAAGTATTGATATTCAGTTTGTCCTTCGGTCCCACCAAACTGTTAGCTAGACAAGCTACTTACAAAGAGACACATGTCATTGCACTTTAGTGATTAGTGGGCCCAATTTAAGAATTTCGGTGTTATGATTTCCAACTGTAGCTTGTCATAATGTCCAAATGATGTAACTAAGATAATTTACGCAATGAATAACGCAAGAAAATGTTGACCCTATCAGAAGTTTTAATCAAAGAAGAATATCCTTCGTTGTATAAGCGGAAAATATCGAAAGATCATTCCTGAAATATATGAAAAGGCTGGAATTTTTTATGGAATGTGTCAGGCCATTGCAAACCAAATTGGTATAGTTTTCATCCTCCCTTGAAGGAGGATTAATCCAGAACCTGAAACATTTTCATTTTCTCAGCTTTAGTCTGGATACTTTTCGAAACACAGAACGAGATGCAGATTTGGAATAATACTAAATTTGCTCATTATTATTTGTATTAATTTAAGCATAATATCGAAGCGATAAAAAGTCTGTCTTTCTATGTTTGTTTTATTCGTTCATTTAGAATCCAGAAAGGGTTGCTATTTTTTTGAAATACGAATAAGGAATCTCAATCACATCACTGGAAAGCATAAATAAATACCGTCCTCGTGCTCATTTTCACTCAAGACGGATCAATGACATTTCTAATTTCGGACGAGGTCGTTCTTGTATATGCACATACGTAACCTTGTAGAAATGGACAGTGAATACTGAATACGTGTATTCAGTATTCACCTATATGTACGCAGCACATAAAGGCTACAAGAAGCCCAAATATTTAAAATTGGTTAATAGTTTCATACTGCACATATATCGTGCAGCTTAAAATTTAAGTTCTACTTTTATGTACTGATTACTCTAAATCAGGGCTGGCTAACCTTTTACGTTCCATGCGCCAGTGTTAATATAAACATGATATATTGATATTGGGGGCACGAGTATCAATTGTAAACTAACTGACAGAAATCTGCAACGCACCGCTGTTGGCGCCTCAGGATGTAACAAGTGAATGTGCAAAAGATATGCACGAAACAATAAATTCACTAAAAATAATTACTGAGTTTTAGCTTTTTTTTCTACAAACAAGTTTTTTATTAATACTTTTAGGTTAACTTTTTTATTATTTTCATTAGGATCCAATCCGCCATAGGTTTGCCATCCCTGCTCTAAATTAATGACCACCACAATATGTGTAGGCGGCCTTGATAACTTTCCTCATCGATAGAGGAAGTGAGCCTTTTGAAGCCAGTTCATTCACTTTTGTTAAAACAGCAGGTTTTGTTTATCAAACAAATCTTACCAACTTTGTTTAACAAAGTTGGTAAGATTTGTTAGCACTAATATTTGATTTTTAAAAAAATCTGTTAATCTCATAATATGACAATTTTAAAAAAAATTCTTAGAACATTTGTCCAGTAAACGTTTGACTAATAATGCTTTTCGATTTTTTCTTTCCTTCATTGTCTGGTGTTCAGTTCAAACCTCTCTACCGGCCGATTGGATGAAATAGTGATACCAAATTATACTTCTTATCCATGTTATAATAGGTGTTACAGAATCGTATCCAGATTTTCGCTGGACGTCTATAGACGTCCTAGCCGGTTGCGGGTATTAAGAAGCATGTTCCTAATTCTCACTAGTATTTTAGTGACAGACACACTTAAAGGGTTTTATATTTATTGTAAAATAGTATTGTGACTGGGATAAGTGCTAGACAATCTGGGAATTCTGCTCTGCAGACTAAACGTATAACGTTTTCAAGCCACTTCCAACCTCCAGTATGCAGGGTGGATATCACACTGAAAATGAGATTCATCTATCAGGGCTAACCTCGCATATTTGTATTAACGATCAACGGACTGTCAACCCCCTGAAAAAAGTCAGTGACGAATCAAACGTAAATTTCTATTACGCACAACTAGCATAATGGAAGTTATATACGGATTCACAAGCAATATTGCAAATAAAATAATTCCAGAAAATATTCATTAAAAAAAAAAAAATCTGAAAGCACAGCGCTAAGAAATGGAATTTCAGACATTCTAATTTTTATGACTAGTCCTTTCTCGAGACTTGGGTACATAGTATTCTGAAAATCAAAGAGTACTTCAATGACAGTGTCAAATAAGACCTAGTTCTCTCTGGCTATACAGGTACCGAAAGAGTTTATCGATAAAATAATACCCTATTCTTAAAAAAGAACATGAACTTACATCCTGTAAAAATAGTACTACTTGTATCATAGTGAACCTAAGGGGTGGTAATTTTGGTAATTGGATATTATCTGGTTGTGCGTGTGGATAGCTCGTCTGCTACCCAACCAATAGGAAAGTAGATTCGAATCCCACTCGGAGTATGGATGTTTGGGAATGTCTTTAGGTGGTAGATGAATTTCATTGTCCAGTGTGAGGACAATGAAATGCTTATTGGAGGCCGAAAATGGTTTGGAAGAAAATTCCATGTTTGGTTTCTAGAGCAGGGTTGTCCTGATTATCATAACGTTTTTCGTGTGAATTTCACCTACTACTGTATATGTGTGCAGCTGGATTCACAAAAAAAAATTAAAAAAAAAAAACTTACAGAACAATGATCATATTTTGAATATCAACTTACGCGCTCAGTCCCAACCGACTTATCACAAAGCCTGATGTTGGAGGTGGGGAGAGGTATTTTTATCTGTAAAAGTGTGTGTTCACCGCGCCGTTTTCCTGTTCTGAGGAAGGAAAAATCCGCGTTTCCCGGAGGAAATCCTCGACCTCCATATAAGACTGCCTAATTCGTCTTTAGTGGAAAGAGCCCAGATAAAGGTTCTTCGCGTTCGATGTTCGTGAGAATGAAAGGTTCGATGAGAATCGAACCCATGTTTTATTGACCAGACGGCTTCGTCTATACCGACTGAGGTACGGAGGCTCTAACTCCTTAATATTCTATAAGTGATTTCTTCAAAATTCAGTACAGTCACTGCAAAAAGATGAAAAATAAATAAATTAAAGAAAATAAACGTCATGATGATCACGCTATTTTATTTATTTATTTATTCGTCTTCTGGTTAATCTAGCATGCAATGAGAATGTCCTCGTCATCCTCAATGATGAGAGAAAACAACTGGCTTCATCCTAATGAAATGGTGGACCCAGTTGATATTTTCAATGTTTCTTCATATTTTCGTTGTCTTTATCTTTTTATTGCGGATTTTCATACCAAATTTATCACATTTATTCTATTAATCAGGGAATTTTGCAAAGTTATACTAAATTGTATATTTTGAAATATATCTGCATAAAGTAAAGAGCTAACATCAACATCTCTTTGAGATCAGGTTTAATACCACTCTTCGTAATGCAATCCATACAGATGGAGTGGGGTTAATGTGTGCCTTTGTCTAACATCTGATTTAACATCAAACCATCCTCCTGTACTTCCTTCGATTATAATTGCTGACTCCCAATTCAAATATAGACTAAGAATTGCTTGATATAATCAAGTTTCGTAAATCTTTTCAAGATTTACAAATGTCATAAACAGTTGACACAACACTAATGAAGGTTACCGCTTTCGACAACAAAAAGATACAACAGGTCGCGCCATTAGTTCTATTTTCGAAAAGTTCGGTTTCTTTTTGGACAGAGGGTGTATTATTACATAAAAAGAATAGAACAGATGATATCAATAACTATAGGTCAGTCAGTTTTTCTACAACTGCACAAAATGTTTATATCCATTATATGGCTGTTCATCATTACATTGGATGAACAGCCATATGAACGAGCAAGATTCAGAGAAAGATTCTCTACAATAGATCATATCCACACTATTATTCGAGTAATAGGAAAAAAAAAAAACTTTGCCTGTATCAGAAATAATAAGCAGTTTAAAACAATAAGTCATCCCAACAAAGTATATCGATTATTGACAACTGTATATACTCAACAGCCAGTATGGAACTTCATTGAAAGGCATTTGGTATTGGGAGAGGAGTAAGGCAAGGATATGTCATCGAAATTGTTTTCTGTTACATTAGAATTCTTTAAAAACGTCTCATGGGAAAACTATGTAATTAGCATCGATGGAAAAAAAATTTCAATCACTTACGTATTGCAGGTGATATTATTCTTTTAACAAAAAAAAAAAAGAAGTTCAGGAAATGCTAAATGACCTTGATAGAGAAAGCAGAAAGGAAGGTTTAAAGATTAATCTAAGTAAATCCAAAAATTCAAGTCATAACGAAGTAAAATTAATAGTAGTATTGAAATTGTGGAGAACTCGATTTATCTTGGTCAAGTTTTAAGGAAATACAAGATAAAGAAATACACAAGGAAACAACGAATTTTGGTTGTGCAAAGATTATTTGTTAGGAAATTTACCTATACACCTAAACAGAAAGCTCTTGAATATATGCATTATTCCAGAGTTTACCTATGGAAGTGAGCAGGGCAGCCGTTACCATTTAGGCAAGCGCCTAGGGCGCAAGCCATGAAGGAGAGCAAAATTTCAAGCTATGCTTTATTCATACTTTACTAAAATATCAAAATTAAACAGTGATATGTGATTTAGGTATCTATTCTTTTTTCCTTATCCCTCACACATCACACTATTTTACTATTCAACTCTTGGTTCTTTTTTGTTCCTTACCTAAATGATTTGAATTACCGCTATTTAAAATTCAGTTAAAATAAATATTTTAAAGCGTTAACATTTGAAAATATTAAATTTCGGTATTTTCTAACTTTTTTTGTAAATGAATTATAACAGAGAATTTTCAAATTAATTAAAAAAGAAAATAAAAATATGCCCTATTAATTTAACCTGAAAGACAATTTTATTTTGTTTAATGTCAATTAGAAATATTTTAGTGTATGAAATATGGGACACATTTGTGAAATAAGGGACGCACATGTAAACTTTGCCTATGGCGTAAAATAACCTGCCACTGTGGAAGTAAGACATTTGTAAACTAAAAAAGTAAACTACATGCAACTTAAAAACAATAAGACAGGTTGCGTGTGGCTCAAGAGACTTGGAGAGAGGAATGCTCCATGTAACACAAAGGGATAAAACAAGAAATACTGTAATTAGAGAGATGACTAGAGTACAATATATCGTGAAGTATTGTAATGCACGTGGAGATGGGTTGGCTATATTAGTAGACTGCCAGACGAAAGGTGGATATTAAGCACCGAGTGGACACTAAGAGAAGGATGGAGAAATGATCTTTAAAGACTTGACCTGAGATGGTGGATTCACGAGTGTCATCATGGACATTGGCTCAAAACAAACAGAAGTGGAAAGTTAAAGGGAGGCCTATACCCAGCAGTGGAGGGAAAGAAGCTAAAAAAGAAGAACAATAAACCATTACACGAAGTATGTCATCATTTTCGTCATAAATTTATCTCCAAATTCATTAGTCACTCAGCTACCTTTATTGATATGCTCACTATATCTGATGGGCTTCCTTGGAAGGCTCGTAAGTTGCATTCTTACATCATATGAATCTTTGTCTGAACTGATGCTCCTCACTTGCAAGCCAGAGTCGGTGTGATGCTCCAAGAGTGCAAGCATGTCGCATTCTTGCCTTGTCTGGTTCGAAGATGCTTAAGTTTTCGCTATGAGCGACAAAGTGTAATTCATTCCCGAAATTCTTTTCTTTAATGCGAATTTTTTCTAGTTTATTTTTTAATTTTAGAACATAAACACTTCCCATGAGCTTCGAGATGAACACGACTATTTCTGTAGCTTAGCAAATCTTCAGTTAATTGAATTTTGCATGCATTGATTATCGGCAGAAAACTAAGTTTTAGTGCTTTATGTCTTGGTAAAGGCCAAAAATATTTCGTCCTTCATGGCTTCGATGACGTCATAATATTCACTTAAAGATTGCTTCCGACATCTCAATTTTGAGCTCTTTATTAAAAGAACTAACGATTCTTGGTGCCAGGAATATCAGGATACTTTGCGTGAGGTATATCTCAAGGAAAAAAAAGGACTTAAAATGCAGAATTCCATAAAAGGTATAACTGCTGATCACTGAGGATGATAACACTTCAGGGCTCCAATAAGAGGGTAGGTGTTTTATACCATGGCAATGAGGTTCATTTCCCACCTCAAGCACGACGCTAATCGTCCCGCGACCAGTTGGTTGGAGAGAGGATACGGTACCCACTCAGCCAACCATGCCGGCAGTTTTGCTAGATATGTGAATATTTCGTTTCCATAACACTTCCTTTCATAATTTTGTTTATTACCGCCCATGTAGACATACGCTTGTAATTGTTATATGCTTACAATACGGTTGTTTCATGGATCTGCAGAAAGCTTTTTTCACTTGATAACAAAGTAAATTATATTTGAAAAGAAATAATATTCTTGTTTAGTCATTTACCCAACAGTAAGCAAAGTTAGCGTGTGAACTATCTTCACGACTAAGCTCCTTTTGTGGAGATTGTTGACTTCACATCTCTGCCTCAGTATAGGAAGGGTCTCAACTCAGAACCTGTTTCTGCATTTATTGAGGACTCATCAGTGGAAACCATGCCCATTAAGATAAAATTATTGAATCATCGTAGAAATCATATATTCTGCATATATAAGTAATTGGAAAATATGTTTTCCATATATAAATCAAGTGGATATTAAATCCAGCGTTATTTCAAAGACGAATGCAGAAACTATGAAAGTTTCGTGCGAAATTTGACCGGAGAACTTACAGGAATACAATCGCCGGCATTTACGAGTTGCTAACATGATCGCTTGCCCAAGCGTCCATATATTCGCCTTCTATTGGCCCATTTGATAAGGCTTCACTGGCTTGACAGCTGTTTCGAAATGGTTGGTTCTCCTCAGAGACCAGACAGAAACCTTAAGAGAGCAAACACTCTCTTTTAATATCCACTTCATTTATGTAATTTTGCATCGCCGAAATGAAACCTTTTGGCTGTATATTTTAGTAAATATTTCCCACATACTATTTAAAAAATATATGCCTTCTACACTGATTTGCTCTTGGTATCTTCGTGGATCTGATGGCCACTAATGAGTACTCAATAAAGGTAGAAACCGATTCTGGAGAATGTTTCTTCCAATACTGTTTTGGCATATGGGATATTGAGACAAGTAATCTGAAGTCAATAGCCTCTATATACAAATAGCATCATCGTAGACACTTGATGCGCAAACTTTGTTTTGCTTACACCTGAATGAAGAATTAAACAAGAATATACTTTCTTCACCAACATAATTTAATTCTATGACTGCTGATGATATGCTGGATTACATATTAGCATGTATGATTGAGTCCCAAAAATGCTTTAAAATGAATTTTGAGATAAAGTTCTGAAAGAATTAATCGTGGTTTTCGATAGCGTTAGTATTGGGGTTTTCAAGAGTGGGTACACTTCGTTTGAAATTTGGTTTGTTTCTGGACTCTGTGATTATTACCTTTGTCAGCTAGCTGTTTATACCATGCTTGGCGAAGTTCTAAATTACGACTGATGCAAGAAAGGTGGTGGTGTAATAAACGAATAAGTCCTTAGCAGTGTTTCATTTATATATATATTTCAAAATATTTTTGAATTTTTAAACCAAAGGTTATCGTCTATGGTTCTTATTTTATTTTTCTTTCCTTGAAAGATACATTAAGATTTTTGCTTTCACGTATTCTGGATTTTCTTTCCAAGAGCAACTTTATTTTCGATGTTATTTGTCTAGTTTTTCTTTTGCTGGTTATGATTAATCTATATTTACCTTCTTGTGACGTGAGGTGAGCTACAGTATCTTTTGGGTGATATTTTCTTCTCCGTGCTCTCCCTTGATTCCATTCTATTTCTTCATTGCTAATTTATCTGCTGTAGTTTTCGCTTTAATTTAGTTGGATCAACTCGTAGATCATCGATCTCTTATTTTAGTTTTTTTTCTTTCTTTTTTCATTTTCATTTTAATAAGTGATGATATATTCTTTCATTCGTTTAAATTAACTCAACCTTTCTTGCTTGCATGCTTTTGTGTCGAATTTCAATACGTCTTCACATCTTTAACTGTTGTTTTATTGATTTATACAAAGGACTTCAGTTTCTTTTATTACTGAATGTTTTGAGGAACTACTTCAGTTTTGCAATTATAGATCTAAGTTGCTTTTATTGAGTGATTTTGGGGCAAAGTTTAAAATTTAATCTCCTGGACTCTGTAAGAACTATACCAGCACTGAAATTAAATTCTTAAAGATTTAGCCTTCAGTAAGGTTTATGACACGTCATAGTTCAAACTACTGTTGTTGCAGCCTAAGCATTAGCTCTTAACCGCCATGAATAAGAAGGTTCTCATTATAAGGGTTCATATTACTTGTTCCACTTTGGGTTTAACTGTTATAGCCGTTGTAAGAAAATAGGTGTCGGGGGGGGGGGACACCGTAGCTGAGGTCAGCAGTTGTTTCTTACCCTTTGAATTTGTGCCAAGACTAGTGCCCAGCAGGTGATGAACAGCAGGTCGAAGGACGCTTCGAAGGTCATCTCTAACGCCTTGTCAGAGGCGTAAAACGATATACTTGATTACCTTAACTATAGGTATTTCAGAAAATATTTCTAAGAAATAAGTTAAAGAAAAAAAAACATTAATGAAAAGATCAAGGAATATAGAGAGAAATGGAAAGAACATCTGTTTAGAATGGAAAGATATCGGCTATCAAAAGAGGTGGATAGATATAGACGGAAGGGAAAGACAGAGAGATGAAGTCCAGCGATAAGATGGAAAGACCTGTGAAGCCGAGACAAATGCCTAATCCTTGAAGAGAAGAAAAAGAAATTTAAAAGAAAAAAAATGCCACTTTTCCATGTTTTACTTGAAAGAACCATATAATTTATTAAAGGTTTTTTTTTATTATTAGGATTGACACTGATAACTGTTTTTTGATAGAGTGCAGGAGGGAAGAGAAGAAGGGGCCATCCCAGGAAATTGTGTAAGAGAGTGGTCAACAAGGTTGACTAATTTTTTTTTTCTTTTAGGGTGGCAAATGGGTGGAATGCGTTACCAGAGGTTGAATGAGTTTAAGGAGAGGTGTGATAGGTATTGTGTGAATAATAATTACTGTTTAATGTAGGGTCTCACGCGATGAGTCTTTTGACTCCATGGCAGCACCGTTATTATTATTATTATTATTATTATTATTATTATTATTATTATTATTATTATTATTATTATTACATAACACCTCCAGGGAGTGCAAAGACTCATCGAGAAAGGGGCACATACTCTGCAACTCTCCGTCTTCACTACTCCACCAACTGCAACTACCTACTCTTTCTTTCTCTCTCTCTCTCTCTCTCTCTCTCTCTCTCTCTCTCTCTCTCTCTCTCTCTCTCTCTCTCTCTCTCTCTCTCTCTCTCTCCCTCTCTCTCTCTCTCTCACACACATAAACACACACACACACACACACACACAAAGAAATATACAGTGATCAAATCAAGTGACTTAAGAGGATTGGCCCTCCTATAATCCTGCCTGGAAGCTACTCATTCGAAAACGTTTTCACTGAGTTGACATAATGTGTTGTGCTGTATTATGCGGAAAGAATAACGGCCCAGTCAGAAATTCTTAAATTCGACCATTCTGTCAATTTACCGTACTAGAAACCCGAAGTGTCTTTTCGTAAGAGCAGGGTAGTCTTAACCCACTAAGCAACTAAGCAGTGACAAGTTTGCAGGGAGGCAAAAAACGGCAAAATTGTATCTCAACCATAAAAAGATCTTTAAAATAATACATATTTTTAATTTAGATAGACAGAATACAATTTGCCTGCTATAATACGGTTTATATTTTAAAGATAATAATAAACATGAATTCTTTTTTGAAAAGGCTAAAAGTCGAAAACCAGTTGCAATTAATAGATTCACATTTCATGGATGAAATGCAACTACACAATTAAGGCGATGAATTATTATTATTATTATTATTATTATTATTATTCATGCCTGTCAAGGATTTAGGTCTAGAGTGGCCTATTTCCAGCCTTAGAAGTCACGTTGAATCTCTTAAGAGGACGTTGTGGTTGACTTATTCCTAATGGTTTGTAATTTAAAACTTATTTTGCTAATTTTTCAGTTGTCATTCTTTCAACGTGTTCCGTCTATTTCTGTTTTTATCTTTTAATTTTTTTCTATCATTGATTCCTGGTTTAATTCTTTCATAATTTCTTCATTTCTTTTGTGATCGAATAGGGTATAATTTGCAGTTTTTCTCATAAACTTCATTTCAGCTGTCATTAATCTTTGTCTTTTTGTTTTATTGTCCAGATTTCACTTCCATACAATAGGATTAGCAGGGCTAATGTATTGTCTGGCTTTATTTTTTGTACTAGGTTTGGTATATAACAGGTGTAATAACAGGTGTAATTAAATATAGACTTAATTACACCTGTTATTTTCAAATGTTTTACAAATTGTAGGCTTTTATCTTTTTCATTTTAATATGTAATCATACATCCTAGGTAGTTAAATGAATTCACTTTTTCTAAAATCTTGTTATCTATTACTATTTTAGTTCTTACTGGACCTTGTCCTTTAAAGAGCATCGTTTTTTATTTTTCTGTTGATATTATCATTCCGTAATCTTTGACTATTTCATTTAAATTTAAAATATCTTTTTGTAAGTTATCTTCAGAATTTGTAATTATTATTTGGTCATCGGCAAAAGGACGAGTGTCTAAGTTCACTGTAGGAGAAAGTTGGAAATATATTCAACAGCCAGTATAGAGCTTCAGTGAAAGGAATTTGGTTTTGGGAGAGGAGTAAGCCAAGGATACATCACCCAAATTGTTTTCTGTTACATTACAATTCTTTAAAAACGTCTCATGGGAAAACTATGTAATTAGCATGGATGGAGAAAAAATCTCATTCACTTACGTATTGCAGGTGATATTATTCTTTTAACAAAAAAAAAAAAGAAAGAAAGAAGCTCAGGAAATGCTAAATGACCTTGATAGAGAAAGCAGAAAGGAAGGTTTAAAGATTAATCTTAGTAAATCCAAACTGATGAAAAATTCAAGTCATAACGAAGTAAAATTAACAGTAGTATTGAAATTGTGGAGAACTGTATTTACCCTGGTCAAGTTTTAAGCAAAAACAAGATAAAGAAATACACAAGGAATCTAAGAATTTTGGTTGTACAAAGATTATTTGTTAGGAAATTTACCTATACACCTAAAAAGAAAGCTCTTGAATATATGAATTATTCCAGAGTTTACCTATGGAAGTGAGCAGGGCCGGCGTTACCATTTAGGCAAAATAGGCAACCGCCTAGGGCGGAAGCCATGAAGGGGCACAAAATTTCAAGCTATGCTTTATTCATACTTTACTAAAATATCAAAATTAAACAGTGATATGTGATTTAGGTATCTATTCTTTTCCCTTATCCCTCACACATCACATTATTTTACTATTTAACTCTTGGTTCTTTTTTGTTCCTTACCTAAATGATTTGAACTTACCGCTATTTAAAATTCAGTTAAGACAAATATTTTAAAACGTTAACATTTTAAAATATTAAATTTCGGTATTTTATAACTTTTTTAAAAAGTGAATTATTACAGAGAATTTTCAAATTAATTAAAAAAGAAAATAAAAAAATGCCCTATTAATTTAACCTGAAAGAATTTTATTTTGTTTAATGTCAATTAGAAATATTTTAGTTTATGAAATAAGGGACACATTTATGAATAAGGGACGCACTTGTTAACTTTGCCTATGGCGCAAAATAACCTGCCACTGACAGTGGAAGTGAGACATTTGTAAACTAAAAAAGTAAACTTAATGCAACTTAAAAACAATAAGACAGGTTGCGTGTGGCTCAAGAAACTTGGAGAGAGGAATGCTCCATGTAACAAAAAGGGATAGAACAAGAAATACTATAATTAGAGAGATGACTAGAGTACAATATATCGTGACGTATTGTAAATCACGTGGAGACGGGTTGGCCACATTAGTAGACTGCCAGACGAAAGGTGGATATTAAGCACCGAGTGGACACTAAGAGAAGGATGGGGAAATGATCTTTAAAGACCTGACATGAGATGGTTGATTCACGAGTGTCATCATGGACATTGGCTAAAAAACAAACAGAAGTGGAAAGTTAAAGGGAGGCCTATACCCAGCAGTGGAGGGAAAGAAGCTAAAGAACAAGAACAATAAACCATTACACAAAGTATGTCATCATTTTCGTTAAAATTTATCTCCAAATTCATTAGTCACTCAGCTACCTTTGTTGATATGCTCACTATGTCTGATGGGATTCCTGGGAAGGCTCGTAAGTTGCATTCTTACATCATATGAGTCTTTGTCTGAACTGATGCTCCTCACTTGCAAGCCAGAGTCGGTCTGGTGCTCCAAGAGTGCAAGCATGTCGCACTCTTGCCTTGTCTGGTTTGAAGATGCTTAAGTTTTCGCTATGAGCGTCGAAGTGTAATTCATTCCCAAAATTCTTTTGTTTAATGCGAATTTTTTCTAGTTTATTTTTTAATTTTAGAACATAAACACTTCCCATGAGCTTCGAGATAAACACGACTATTTCTGTAGCTTAACAAATCTTCAATTAATTGAATTTTGCATGCATTGATTATCGGCAGAAAACTAAGTTTTAGTGCTTTATGTCTTGGTAAAGGCCAAAAATATTTCATCTTTCATGGCTTCGATGAAGTCTTAATATTCACTTAAAGATTGCTTCCGACATCTCAATTCTTAGCTCTTTATTAAAAGAACTAACGATTCTTGGTGCCAGGAATATCAGGATACTTTGCGTGAGGTATTATCTGAAGGGAAAAAAAAGGACTTAAAATGCAGAATTCCATAAAAGGTATAACTGCTGATCACTGAGGATGATAACACTTCAGGGATCCAATAAGAGGGAAGGTGTTTTACACCCTGGCAATGAGGTTCATCTCTCACCTCAAGCACGACGCGAATCGTCCCGCGACCAGTTGGTCGGAGAAAGGATACGGTACCCACTCAGCCAACCATGCCGGCAGTTTAGCTAGATATGTGAATATTTCGTTTCCATAACACTTCCTTTCATAATTTTGTTTATTACCGCCCATGTAGACATATGCTTGTAATTGTTATATGCTTACAATACGATTGTTCCATGGATCTGCAGAAAGCTTTTTTCACTTGGTAACAAAGTAAATTATATTTGAAAAGAAATAATATTCTTGTTTAGTCATTTACCCAACAGTAAGCAAAGTTAGCGTGTGAACTATCTTCACGACTAAGCTCCTTTTGAGAGACTGTTACTTCACATCCTTGCTTCAGTATAGGAAGGGTCACAATTCAGAACCTGTTTCTGCATTTATTGAGGACTCATCAGGGAAAACCACGCCCAGTATGATAAAATGATTGAATCATTGTAGAAATCAGATATTCGGCATATATAAGTAATTGGAAAATATGTTTTCCATATATAAATCAAGTGGATATTAAATCCAGCGTTATTTCAAAGCCGAATGCGGAAACTATGAAAGTTTCGTAAGAAATTTTACCGGAGAGTTTACTGGAATACACTCGTCGGCATTTATGAGTTACTCTGGCGCGAACATGATCGTTTGCCCAAGCGTCCATATATTCGCCTTCTATTGGTCCATTTTGATAAGGTTTCACTGACTTGACAGCTGTTTCGAACTGGTTGGTTCTCCTCAGAGACCAGACAGAAATCTTAAGAGAGCAAACACTCTCTTTTAATATCCACTTGATTTATATAATTTTGCATCGCCGAAATGAAACATTTTGGCTCTTTATTTTCGTAAATATTTCCCACATACTATTTGAAAAATATGACTTCTACACTGATTTGCTCTTGGTATCTTCCTGGATCTGATGCCCACTAATGAGTACTCAATAAAGGTAGAAACCGATTCTGGAGAATGTTTCTTCCAATACAGTTTTGGCATATGGGAGATTAAGGCAAGTTATGTGAAGTCAACAGCCTCTATATACTTAATGCGCAAACCTTGTTTTGCTTTCACCTGAATAAAGAATTAAACAAGAATATACTTTCTTGACCAACATAATTTTATTTCTTTGTCTGTTGAGGATATGCTGGATTACATATGAGCATGTATGATTGAATCCCAAAAATGCTTTAAAATTAATTTTGAGATGAAACTCTGAAAGAATTTATCGTGGTTTTGAATAGCGTTTGTATTGGGGTTTTCAAGAGTGGGTTCACTTCGTTTGAAATTTGGTTTGTTTCTGGACTGTGTGATTATTACCTTTGTCAGCTAGCTGTTTATACCATGCTTGGCGAAGTTCTAAATTACGACTGATGCAAGAAAGGTGGTGGTGTAATAAACGAATAAGTCCTTTGTAGTATTTCATTTATATATATATTTCAAAATATTTTTAAATTTTTAAACCAAAGGTTTTCGTATATGGTTCTTATTTTGTTTTTCTTTCCTTGAAAGATAAAATAACATTTTTGCTTTCACGTATTCTAGATTTTCTTTCCAAGAGCATCTTTATTTTTGATGTTATTTGTCTAGTTTTTCTTTTGCTAGTTATGATTAATCTATATTTAGCTTCCTGTGACGTGAGGTGAGCTACAATATCTTTTGGGTGATATTTTCTTCTCCGTGCTCTCCCTTGATTCCATTCTATTTCTTCATTGCTAATTTATCTGCTGTAGTTTTCACTTTAATTTAGTTGGATCAACTCGTAGATCATCGATCTCTTATTTTAGTTTTTTTCTTTCTTTTTTTTCATTTTCATTTTAAAAAGTGATGATATATTCTTTCATTCGTTTAAATTAATTCAACCTTTCTTGCTTGCATGCTTTTGTGTCGAATTTCAATACGTCTTCACATCCTTAACTGTTGTTTTATTGATTTATACAAAGGACTTCAGTTTCTTTTATTACTGAATGTTTTGAGGAACTACTTCAGTTTTGCAATTATAGATCTAAGTTGCTTTTATTGAGTGATTTTGGGGCAAAGTTAAAATTTAATCTCCTGGACTCTGCAAGAACTATACCAGCACTGAGATTAAATTCTTAAAGATTTAACCTTCGGTACGGTTTAGGACACGTCATAGTTCAAACTACTGTTGTTGCAGCCTAAGCATTAGCTCTTAACCGCCATGAATAAGAAGGTTCTCATTACAAGGGTTCATATTACTTGTTCCAGTTTGGGTTTAACTGTTGTAGCCGTTGTAAGAAAATAGATGTCGGGGGGTGGGGACACCGTAGCTGAGGTCAGCAGTTGTTTCTTACCCCTTGAATTTGTGCCAAGACTAGTGCCCAGCAGGGGATGAACAGCAGGTCGAAGGACGCTTCTAAGGTTATCTCTAAGGCTTTGTCGAAGGCGTAAAACGATATACTTGATTACCTTAAGTATAGGTATTTCCGAAAATATTTCTAAGAAATAAATTAAAGAAAAAAAAACATTAATGAAAAGATCAAGGAATATAGAGAGAAATGGAAAGAACATCTGTTTAGAATGGAAAGATATCGGCTATCAAAAGAGGTGGATAGATATAGACGGAAGGGAAAGACAGAGAGATGAAGTCCAGCGATAAGATGGAAAGACCAGTGAAGCCGAGAACAGACAAATGCCTAATCCTTGAAGAGAAGAAAAAGAAATTTAAAAAAAAAAAATGCCAGTTTTCCATGTTTTACTTGATAGAACCATATAATTTATTAAAGAGTTTTTTTTTTTATTATTAGGATTGACACTGATAACTGTTTATTGGTAGAGTGCAGGAGGGAAGAGAAGAAGGGGCCATCCCAGGAAATTGTGTAAGAGAGTGGTCAACAAGGGTGACTAATTTTTTTTTTCTTTTAGGGTGGCAAATGGGTGGAATGCGTTACCAGAGGTAGATGTGTGTTTCATCAGGGAATGAGTTTAAGGAGAGGTGGGATAGGTGTTGTGTGAATAATAATTACTGTTTAATGTAGGGTCTCACGCGATGAGTCTTTTGACTCCATGGCAGCACCGTTATTATTATTATTATTATTTTTATTATTATTATTATTATTACATAACACCTCCAGGAAGTCCAAAGACTCATCGAGAAAGGGGCACATACTCTGCAACTCTCCGTCTTCACTACTCCACCAACTGCAACTACCTACTCTTTCTCTCTCTCTCTCTCTCTCTCTCTCTCTCTCACACACACACACACACACACACACACACACACACACACACACAGAGAAATATACAGTGATCGAATCAAGTGATTTAAGAGGACTGGCTCTCCTATAAGCCTGTCTGGAAGCTACTCATTCGAAAACGTTTTCACGAGTTGACATAATGTGTTGTGCTGTATTATGCTGAAAGAAGAACGTCCCAGTCAGAAATTCTTAAATTCGACCATTCTGTCAGTGTACCGTACTAGAAACGCGAAGTGTCTTTTCGTAAGAGCAGGGTAGTCTTAAGCAACTAAGCAGTGACAGGTTTGCAGGGAGGCAAAAAACGGCAAAATTGTATCTCAGCCATAAAAATACCTTTAAAATAATACATATTTTTAATTTAGATAGACAGAATACAATTTGCCTGCTATAATACGGTTTATATTTTAAAGATAATAATAACATTAATTCTTTTTTGAAAAGGCTAAAAGTCGAAAACCGGTTGCAATTAATAGATTCACATTTCATGGATGAAATGCATCTACACAATTAAGGCGATGAATTATTATTATTATTATTATTCATGCCTGTCAAGGATTTAGGCCTAGAGTGGCCTATTTCCAGCCTTAGAAGTCACGTTGAATCTCTTAAGAGGTCGTTGTGGTTGTCTTATTCCTAATGGTTTGTAATTTAAAACTTATTTTGCTAATTTTTCAGTTGTCATTCTTTCAACGTGTTCCGTCTATTTCTGTTTTTATTTTTATTTTTTAATTTTTTTCTATCATTGATTCCTGGTTTAATTCTTTCATAATTTCTTCATTTCTTTTGTGATCGAATAGGGTATAATTTGCAGTTTTTCTCATAAACTTCATTTCAGCTGTCATTAATCTTTGTCTTTTTGTTTTATTGTCCAGATTTCACTTCCATACAATAGGATTAGCAGGGCTAATGTATTGTCTGGCTTTATTTTTTGTACTAGGTTTGGTATATAACAGGTGTAATAACAGGTGTAATTAAATATAGACTTAATTACACCTGTTATTTTCAAATGTTTTACAAATTGTAGGCTTTTATCTTTTTCATTTTAATATGTAATCATACATCCTAGGTAGTTTAATGAATTCGGATGTTCTAAAATCTTGTTATCTATTACTAGTTTAGTTCTTACTGGACCTTGTCCTTTAAAGAGCATCGTTTTTTATTTTTCTGTTGATATTATCATTCCGTAATCTTTGACTATTTCATTTAAATTTAAAATATCTTTTTGTAAGTTATCTTCAGAATTTGTAATTATTATTTGGTCATCGGCAAAAAGACGAGTGTTTGAGTTCACTGTAGGAGAAAGTTGGAAATATATTCAACAGCCAGTACAGAGCTTCAGTGAAAGGAATTTGGTATTGGGAGAGGAGTAAGGCAAGGATACATCACCCAAATTGTTTTCTGTTACATTAGAATTCTTTAAAAACGTCTCATGGGAAAACTATGTAATTAGCATGGATGGAGAAAAAATCTCATTCACTTACGTATTGCAGGTGATATTATTCTTTTAACAAAAAAAAAAAAAAGAAAGAAAGAAGCTCAGGAAATGCTAAATGACCTTGATAGAGAAAGCAGAAAGGAAGGTTTAAAGATTAATCTTAGTAAATCCAAACTGATGAAAATTTCAAGTCATGACGAAGTAAAATTAACAGTAGTATTGAAATTGTGGAGAACTGTATTTACCTTGGTCAAGTTTTAAGCAAAAACAAGATAAAGAAATACACAAGGAATCTAAGAATTTTGGTTTTACAAAGATTATTTGTTAGGAAATTTATCTATACACCTAAAAAGAAAGCTCTTGAATATATGAATTATTCCAGAGTTTACCTATGGAAGTGAGCAGGGCCGGCGTTACCATTTAGGCAAGATAGGCAACCACCTAGGGCCCAAGCCATGAAGGGGCGCAAAATTTCAAGCTATGCTTTATTCATACTTTACTAAAATATCAAAATTAAACAGTGATATGTGATTTAGGTATCTATTCTTTTCCCTTATCCCTCACACATCACATTATTTTACTATTTAACTCTTGGTTCTTTTTTGTTCCTTACCTAAATGATTTTAACTTACCGCTATTTAAAATTCAGTTAAGACAAATATTTCAAAACATTAACATTTTAAAATATTAAATTTCGGTATTTTATAACTTTTTTTTATAAGTGAATTATTACAGAGAGTTTTTAAATTAATTAAAAAAGAAAATAAAAAAATGCCCCATTAATTTAACCTGAAAGAATTTTATTTTGTTTAATGTCAATTAGAAATATTTTAGTTTATGAAATAAAGGACACATTTGTGAAATAAAAGACGCACTTGTAAACTTTGCCTATGGCGCAAAATAACCTGCCACCGACAGTGGAAGTGAGACATTTGTAAACTAAAAAAGTAAACTGGATGCAACTTAAAAACCATAAGACAGGTTGCGTGTGGCTCAAGAAACTTGGAGAGAGGAATGCTCCATGTAACAAAAAGGGATAGAACTAGAAATACTATAATTAGAGAGATGACTAGAGTACAATATATCGTGACGTATTGTAAATCACGTGGAAACGGGTTGGCCACATTAATAGACTGCCAGACGAAAGGTGGATATTAAGCACCGAGTGGACACTAAGAGAAGGATGGAGAAATGATCTTTAAAGACCTGACATGAGATGGTTGATTCACGAGTGTCATCATGGACATTGGCTAAAAAACAAACAGAAGTGGAAAGTTAAAGGGAGGCCTATTCCCAGCAGTGGAGGGAAAGAAGCTAAAGAACAAGAACAATAAACCATTACACAAAGTATGTCATCATTTTCGTTAAAATTTATCTCCAAATTCATTAGTCACTCAGCTACCGTTGTTGATATGCTCACTGTGTCTGATAGGATTCCTGGGAAGGCTCGTAAGTTGCATTCTTACATCATATGAGTCTTTGTCTGAACTGATGCTCCTCACTTTCAAGCCAGAGTCGGTCTGGTGCTCCAAGAGTGCAAGCATGTCGCACTCTTGCCTTGTGTTGTTTGAAGATGCTTAAGTTTTCGCTATGAGCGACAAAGTGTAATTCATTCCCAAAATTCTTTTGTTTAATGCGAATTTTTTCTAGTTTATTTTTTAATTTTAGAACATAAACACTTCCCATGAGCTTCGAGATGAACACGACTATTTCTGTAGCTTAGCAAATCTTCAATTAATTGAATTTTGCATGCATTGATTATCGGCAGAAAACTAAGTTTTAGTGCTTTATGTCTTGGTAAAGGCCAAAAATATTTCGTCCTTCATGGCTTCGATGAAGTCTTAATATTCACTTAAAGATTGCTTCCGACATCTCATTTCTGAGCTCTTTATTAAAAGAACTAACGATTCTTGGTGCCATGAATATCAGGATACTTTGCGTGAGGTATTATCTGAAGGGAAAAAAAAGGACTTAAAATGCAGAATTCCATAAAAGGTATAACTGCTGATCACTGAGGATGATAACACTTCAGGGATCCAATAAGAGGGAAGGTGTTTTACACCCTGGCAATGAGGTTCATCTCTCACCTCAAGCACAACGCGAATCGTCCCGCGACCACTTGGTTGGAGAGAGGATATGGTACCCACTCAGCCAACCATGCCGGCAGTTTCCCTAGATATGTGAATATTTCGTTTCCATAACACTTCCTTTCATAATTTTTTTTATTACCGCCCGTGTAGACATACGCTTGTAATTGTTATATGCTTACAATACGGTTGTTTCATGGATCTGCACAAAGCTTTTTTCACTTCGTAACAAAGTAAATTATATTTGAAAAGAAATAATATTCTTGTTTAGTCATTTACCGAACAGTAAGCAAAGTAAGCGTGTGAACTATCTTCACGACTCAACTCAGAACCTGTTTCTGCATTTATTGAGGACTCTTCAGTGAAAACCACGCCCAGTAAGATAAAATGATTGAATCATTGTAGAAATCAGATATTCTGCATATATAAGTAATTGGAAAATATGTTTTCCATATATAAATCAAGTGGATATTAAATCCAGCGTTATTTCAAAGCCGAATGCAGAAACTATGAAAGTTTCATAAGAAATTTGACCGGAGAGTTTACTGGAATACACTCGTCGGCATTTATGAGTTGCTCTAGCGCGAACATGATCGCTTGCTCAAGCGTCCATATATTCGCCTTCTATTGGTGCATTTTGATAAGGTATCACTGACTTGACAGCTGTTTCGAACTGGTTGGTTCTCCTCAGAGACCAGACAGAAACCTTAAGAGAGCAAACACTTTCTTTTAATATCTGCTTGATTTATATAATTTTCCATCGCCGAAATGAAACATTTTGGCTCTTTATTTTAGTAAATATTTCCCACATACTATTTGAAAAATATGACTTCTACACTGATTTGCTCTTGGTATCTTCCTGGATCTGATGTCCACTAATGAGTACTCAATAAAGGTAGAAACCGATTCTGGAGAATGTTTCTTCCAATACTGTTTTGGCATATGGGATATTAAGGCAAGTTATGTGAAGTCAACAGCCTCTATATACTTAATGCGCAAACTTTGTTTTGCTTTCACCTGAATAAAGAATTAAACCAGAATATACTTTCTTGACCAACATAATTGTATTTCTTTGTCTGCTGAGGATATGCTGGATTACATATGAGCATGTATGATTGAATCCCAAAAATGCTTTAAAATTAATTTTGAGATGAAACTCTGAAAGAATTTATCGTGGTTTTGAATAGCGTTAGTATTGGGGTTTTCAAGAGTGGGTACACTTCGTTTGAAATTTGGTTTGTTTCTGGACTGTGTGATTATTACCTTTGTCAGCTAGCTGTTTATACCATGCTTGGCGAAGTTCTAAATTACGACTGATGCAAGAAAGGTGGTGGTGTAATAAACGAATAAGTCCGTTGCAGTGTTTCATTTATATATATATTTCAAAATATTTTTGAATTTTTAAACCAAAGGTTTTCGTATATGGTTCTTATTTTGTTTTTCTTTCCTTGAAAGATACAATAAGATTTTTGCTTTCACGTATTCTGGATTTTCTTTCTAAGAGCAACTTTATTTTCGATGTTATTTGTCTAGTTTTTCTTTTGCTGGTAATGATTAATCTATATTTATCTTCCTGTGACGTTTGGTGAGCTACATTATCTTTTGGGTGATATTTTCTTCTCCAGGGATTAGATAGAATCTAATCCGTGATTAGATTCTATTTCTTCACTGCTGATTATCTGTAGTTTTCACTTTAATTTAGTTGGATCATCTCGTAGATCATCGATCTTTCATTTTAGTTTTTTTTTTCTTTTTTTCATTTTCATTTTAATAAGTGATGATATATTGTTTCATTCGTTTAAATTAATTCAACCTTTCTTGCTTGCATGCTTTTCTGTCGAATTTCAATACGTCTTCATATCCTTAACTGTTGTTTTATTGATTTATCCAAAGGACTTCAGTTTCTTTTATTACTGAATGTTTTGAGGGACTACTTCAGTTTTGCATTTATAGATCTCAGTTGCTTTTATTGAGTGATTTTGGGGCAAAGTTTAAAATGTAATCTTCTGGACTCTGCAAGATCTATACCAGCACTGAGATTAAATTCTTAAAGATTTAGCCTTCGGTACGGTTTATGACACGTCATGGTTCAAACTACTGTTGTTGCAGCCTAAGCATTTGCTCTTAACCGCCATGAATAAGGAGTTTCTCATTACAAGGGTTTATATTACTTGTTCCAGTTTGGGTTTAACTGTTATAGCTGTTGTAAGAAAATAGGTGTCGGGGGGGGGGACACCGCAGCTGAGGTCAGCAGTTGTTTCTTACTCCTTGAATTTGTGCCAAGACTAGTGCCCACAGGGGATGAACAGCAGGTCGAAGGACACTTCGAAGGTCATTTCTAAGGCTTTGTCGGAGGCGTAAAACGACATACTTGACTACCTTTAGTATAGGTAAGTCCGAAAATATTTCTAAGAAATAAATTAAAGAAAAAAAAACATTAATGAAAAGATCAAGGAATATAGAGAGAAAGGAAAGAACATCTGTTTAGAATGGAAAGATCGGCTATCAAAAGAGGTGGATAGATATAGACGGAAGGGAAAGACAGAGAGATGAAGTCCAGCGAGAAGATGGAAAGACCTGTGAAGCTGAGAACAGACAAATGCCTAATCCTTAAAGAGAAGAAGAAGAAATTAAAAAAAAAAAAAAAAAAAAAAAATGCCAGTTTTCCATGTTTTACTTGATAGAAGCATATAGGTTATTAAAGGTTATTTTTTCCTTGTTTGTTTAGGATTGACACTGATAACTTTTTTTTTTTTTTTTTTGGTAGAGTGCAGGAGGAAAAAAAGGAGGGGCCATCCCAGGAAATTGTGTAAGAGTCTGGTCAACAAGGATGACTAATGTTTTATTCTTTTAGGGTGGAAAATGGGTGGAATTCGTTGCCAGAGGTGGATGTGTGTTTCATCAGTGAATGAGTTTAAGGAGAGGTGTGATAGGTATTGTGTGAATAATAATTACTGTTTAATGTAGGGTCTCACGCGATGAGTTTTTTGACTCCATGGCAGCAACGTTATTATTATTATTATTATTATTATTATTATTATTATTATTATTGAAATGATCTTTTCATAACACCTCCAGGGAGTCCAAAGACTCATCGAGAAAGGGGCACCTACTCTGCAACTGTCCGTCTCCACCAACTGCAACTACCTACTCTCTCTCTCTCTCTCTCTCACACACACACACACACACACACACACACACACACACACACACACACACACACACACACACACACACACACACACACACACACACACACACACACACACACACGCTTAAGAATTCTGATCTGAGGAGTGAGGTCTTTTTTGACTTCCGAATGAGAGGATCCCGATTCTATATATGTTTTTCCAAAGCGAATCGCGCCTATCTGATCTAGAGAGGTCCGAGTACGTGGAAGATTTACTAGCAATTGGAGTTTACTACTGTATCGGAGTTTACTACTGTACTGTAGGTTCGTGCTCGATAAACAGAGCAGGTAAGACTTTTAGTTCTATTCGTTTTCATAAGCCTAGCCATGGACAAATCCTTCGACGATCTCAATTTTCAGGAACTTTTGACGCTATTCAGGGAATTAGGCAACTTGCTACATAAAAAATGGCCAGATAAAATCGGAGCACACCAGATCCTTGAAGCAGAGACAGAGGATATCCATCCCTCTAAACTTCCTCACCCTTCACATGACAACGCCTGCGAGCCAGCAATAACAACTGAAGACATCTCTCCTTCAAACTCCAGTAGCTTTCAGGAAGTTAAACGGAAGAAGAGAAAGAAAAAATCCCCTGCAACAGATACTGAAATAATACCTCAGACGTCGGAAACTACAGCTCCAATGGATACATCAGCGCTAGCTGATGAAAGAACAGGGACATGTACACAGCCCAAAGAGAGGATTCCGCCAGTAATCTTGAGAGCTAAAGAAAACTGGTCGTCACTTGCAGAGACGATGAAGAACAATAACATCAAGTTCTCATCAGCTAAAAACACCGATGATGGAGTCCGCATACAGCCCGAAGGAGTAACGGACTACCGCCAGCTCACCAGACTTATGGATGAAGAGAAAGTCCCATATCACACCTACCAACTAAAAAGCGAAAAAAACCTTAAAGTAGTCATCAGAGGTCTGGCAGAAACCATAACAACTGATGAAATAGCTACTGACCTCAGATCACAAGGTCTCGAACCAATTAAGATCTCGCGCATGTACCGCGCAGACAAGCGCCCCATGCCTCTGGTCTTAGTGGAGATCAGTAAAGACCACAGAGCAATCTACGACCTTACTATAGTCTGCAACTTAGTCATCAAGACCGAACCACTCAGAAGAAAGGCGTCCGCCGGCCAATGCCACCGCTGCCAAAAATTTGGGCATGCACAAAAGTTATGTAAAGCAGATTACAAGTGTGTAAAGTGTGGTGACAACCATCCCTCGCACACTTGCACAAAATCATCGTCTACACCTGCTAAATGTGCGAATTGTGGCGGCCCCCATCCAGCAAATTTTAAAGGCTGCTCAATTCACCCATCTAACCTACGGAAGACAAGAGCGGCGTTGGCTCCGCCCACTGAGATTCAAGACACGAAACCTTCGCCGGAAGTCACAGTGCGGAGTGTTCCCGCCGATAAAACATATGCTTCTGCGGTTTCTCCGCGGATTTTACCCGTAGCCTTGACAGCTTACAGTGAAAATTCTGCACAGATTATTGCTGCCTCACTAGGGGAGATGCTAATAGCCTTTAGCAAGATGAACCCCAGCCAAGCCGACACTAAGAAATTCCTCAGGAATACTCAAGTCATCTTCTCCATGATCACCCAATGACGTGCTCTCCTGCATCTCGATGCTGATATCCCAGATATTTCCACATTGCTTCGTAACACTACCTCTACTTTTTCACCTAAGCAGCTTTTCATTCCAAGCAACTCATTCAGGAGTTTTCTAAGCGCCCGAAAGCTGCACTACCTTTCGGCTCAGGCGCTTCCGCATTGCCCTAATCAGGGTGAGCCGAGTGCTCGCTAATATTTAAAATAAGTCTTTTTTCATACCGATGACGGGATCAGAATCCACAGGATTGACATCCATCAAGCCACAGAAGTTAACAGTTAACACACACACACACACACACACACACACACACACACACACACACACACACACACACACACACACACACACACACACACACACACACACACACACACACACACAGAAATATACAGTGATCGAATCAAGTGATTTAAGAGGACTGGCTCTCCTATAAGCCTGTCTGGAAGATACTCATTCGAAAACGTTTTCACTGAGTTGACATAATGTGTTTTGCTGTATTATGCTGAAAGAAGAACGGCCCAGTCAGAGATTCCTAAATATGACCATTCTGTCAGTGTACCGTACTAGAAACGCGAAGTGTCTTTTCGTAAGAGCAGGGTAGTCTTAACCCTCTAAGCAACTAAGCAGTGACAAGTTTGCAGGGAGGCAAAATTGTATCTCAACCATAAAAATACCTTTTAAAAAAATGCATTTTTTAAATTTAGAGGCAAATACAATTTGCCTGCTATAATACGGTTTATATTTTAAAGATATTAATAAACATGAATTCGTTTTTGAAAAGGCTAAAAGTCGAAAACCAGTTGCAATTAATAGACTCACATTTCATGGATGAAATGCTACTACAGAATTAAGGGGATGGATTATTATTATTATTATTATTATTATTATTATTCATGCCCATCAAGGATTTAGGCCTACAGTGGCCTATTTTAGCCTTAGAAGTCATCGTTGAATCTCTTAAGAGGTCGTTCTGGTTGTCTTATTCCTAATGGTTTGTAATTTAAAACAACTTTTGCTAATTTTTCTGTTGTCATTCTTTTAACGTGTTCCGTCTATTATGTTTTTATTTTTTAATTTTTTTCTATCATTGATTCCTGGTTTAATTCTTTCATAATTTCTTCATTTCTTTTGTGATCGAATAGAGTATAATTTGCAGTTTTTCTCAGAAACTTCATTTCAGCTGTCATTAATCTTTGTCTTTTTGTTTTATTGTCCAGATTTCACTTCCATACAATAGGACTGGCAGGGCTAATGTATTGTCTGGCTTTATTTTTTGTACTAGGTTTGGTTTAAATATAGAGTTAATTACACCTGTTATTATTAAATGTTTTACAAATTGTAGGCTTTTATCTTTTTCATTTTAATATGTAATCATACATCCTAGGTAGTTAAATGAATTCACCTGTTCTAAAATCTTGTTATCTATTACTATTTTAGTTCTTATTGGATCTTGTCCTTTAAAGGCCGTCGTGTTTGATTTTTCTGTTGATATTATCATTCCATAATCTTTGACTATTTCATTTAAATTTAAAATATTTCTTTGTAAGTTATCTTCAGAATTTGTAATTATTATTTGGTTATCATCAAAAAAGGAGAGTGTTTAAGTTCACAGTAGGAGAAAGTTCGAAATATTTATACCATTTTTTTATTATTTCATTTAGATAAATATTAAAAAGAATTGCTGAAAGGGTACATCCCTGTCGGGCTACTTGGTTTATCTCTCTCGGGTATGATAGTTCGTAATTTAATTTTTTAATTATTTTCGTAATTTATATTTGATTATTTTCGTATATACTTATGATAGCTTTCAGAATATTATTTGGTATTTGTCTTTCTTTTAATATGTTAAATAAAATGCTTCTTTTAACTTTGTCAAATGCTTTTTCAAAGTCAATGAATGTAATATGTGTTTCTGAATTGTATTCTCTTTTTTTTTCTCTATAATTAATTTTAGGCAAAAGGCCGGGTCTATACATTATCGTCCTTTTCTAAATCTGTACTTCTAAAATAAAGTTTTCAGACCATTTTATTAGTTTATTATTTAAAATTCTGTTCTATATATTGTAACATTAATTTAGTATACTGATACCTCTATAGTTTTTATGGTCATCTCTATTACCTTTTTTTAAAGATATGGATCACAATTGCTTTTTTCCATTCTACTGGGGAGCTACTAGTTGAATAGATTTTATTTAAAAATAATAGATGTCTTTCTTTGACCTTTATTCTTGCATATTAATATATAATTCTGAACCTAGCTTATCTTCTCCAGGCGATTTTCCGTTTGTTTCTTTCAGGCGGATTTCTAATTCTTCTTTAGTTATTTCCATTTCATTTTCATTAAATGATTGCCAGTTATCATTTTTAAAATATTTCTCTGTCCTCTGTATAGAAATTAAGAAATTGTTCTAATTTCAATTCGGTTTTTAATTTTATGTTTTCTTCAGTCTCTGTACTTAAGTGTTCCAAATCTTATATACATTGGGTCTTATTTTATATATATCACGTTCTAAATTAGAAACAAATTTGTTGCATGATTCTCTATCTCTTTTTCTGACTTCTCTTTTAGCTATGACTGTTATTCTTTTATATTCTGTTTCATCTTTTACTGCTTAACCATTTATGATATGCTTCTTTTTTCATTTTGATTATTTCTTAGATTGTATCATCCAATATCTTCAGTTATTTCTTTTTATTGAATTTTTTGGTCTTTCCTAAGCTTTCATGTGTAGCTGTATTTTAGTATCGTTTTTATAATAAGCCATTCTATTTCTATTTCTTCATTTTGTTTTATTTTATCTAAATATTGGTTAATTCTTTGTTCATATAGCCATTGTATATTTGTGTAATTCAATAATCTGGTTTTATAAACAAATGTTTTAAATTTTCTTTCTTTTCTTGTTACTTGTAGCCATTTAGGTGGTAATCTTAATTTTAATTTAACGAGGAAGTGGTCACTGCTTATTTCATATCCTCTGTGAACTCTAACATCTAAAGAGAACTTTGATGTCTTTTCATTTAAGATAAAATAATCTAATATTGATTTCCATCCTCCTGCTGTTCAATATATTTATGTATGTCTTTATGTTTAGAGAAAGAACTCATTATTTTTAGGTTATTATAAACTACAAAGTTGATCAATTATTTTCCCATTCCTGTTTAGAGTATGTTCTCCATGTATTCCTATATTATTATTAATTTTCGTGTTTCCAGTTCTTGCATTTAAGTCTCCTGCTAATATTACATAATCATTTTTATTTATTTTATTATACATATTTTGTAACTGATTATAAAATTCACCATTTTCCTGTTCTCTTCCTTCTTCTTTGGCATATAAACTAATTATTGTTAAATAACCTCTATCTATTTTTAATCTAGCTTCTATTATTCTTTCATTCCATAATTTATGATGTTTTGAAAGGGAATTATGAATCCAGATCATAACACCTGCTTGTGCTCTTTGGTCTCTGTCAACTCCACTATATATTACATTAAAATTTTCAGTTCTCATGGTTCCTTTTAATTTTCTTTTTTGTTTCAGTGATTACTGCTATTTAAATTTTTTTTTTTCATTTAATATTTGGTCTAATTTTATTTCTTCATATGCTATTCATCTTACGTTCCAGTTTGCTATATGTATTATATTTCGTCGTTTCCATTTTATTTTTACCTTTTCTATTTCAGGGTCGTTTTCCATAGATTCATTCCGATTACCTTTCTCTGTTGACTTAAAAGTATAATAATATTCTCAATGTCAGATGACTAGCTGGCGAATGGATAGTCCAGTGGTAGGGCTGCAACCTTAAGGCTTCTGAACTAGCCTTCTTCCAAATGTAAACCCGTAGGGTATATTGAAGGGGAAAGAGTAGATTATAGTAGAATAGAGTAGAATTATAGTAGACGTTTATAGAGGGGACATAGATATAGGCCAGAATTGGAAAGATTCCATGGTCCTCGAGTATTCTAATAGCATAAGGGTCATAAAATAAGAGGAGTTGGCTGATAAGGCCTTATAGGAAAGATTAAAGTGAGTGGATCTTCCTCAAAGTAGAGGAAGAAGAGGATGGATTCAGCTGTGGGACCATGGGAGTGCCACTTCCCTTAAAATCAAGATGATTTCACCTTATGGCCCTGTTGCTCCCCTATCTGCCACCCAGGGGACACACTCTCTAGAGGTTACAGGGTTCCCCGAAAGTAATAATAAATTATTATTACTAATAAAACAGTTTGTTAAGGGTCGCATACACTCTAACAACGATCCTGCATCAGAGAAAGCAGCATGGTTGAAAAACCATTATCAGCATCTACCTGTGACAAAATTCCCAGTGCAAACGTATTCCGGTTAGGTTTCCCATTCGCTTGTCTGTTTCTATTAATCTCTAAGTAGCTATGGCACAACATAGCATATGGTAGGACTATTGAATATAGAGTTCGCAAGTAACCCGAACAATGTAACTTAAGAAAAGCTTTAAGTCGATCTATATTTACTGCTTGTTACGTTTTCTTTCTTCCTCAACATGGAATAAGTTTCCAACAACCGTTTATGTAACATTGCTCAGATGAAGCCTGTCCATTACGTCAGTCTGAATTCTTTGGACAGTAACTGGAAACTAGATTTCAGCAATCAAAGAGAGCCACTTAGACTCGTGCGTACCAGTACACTTCATTATTTATTCTGGATCACCAAAATTGATGAGTTTCTGCATCTGAGTAGAAATCTCTTGATTCTGTCAGTGTTCGCATAAGAAATGTATAATTTTTATTGGTAGTCATTCTGCTAGGCATCATGTATTTACATTTAAGTTGTGATTTTTGCTGTTTATAAACGCTGCTCAACAAAAACTCATCAGATGACTTTTATGGTAATTTTACTTAGCCTTACTATCTAGCAGTGTAAATTCTTCCTAATAAAATGCCGAGATCCATATTATTTAGATAATAGATGCTTGCCCAGGAATTTTTAAATAAGAGTAAGAATTAACCTTTCCTCGGATTTTTGGGTCTCTGGGGCTGAATTTGCTTTCACTACGTCGCCTTTGATATGAGTTTAGTAAAGTAACAAAGCGTAGAGAGCGAATATGTCCCTAACTCACAAAATGACGATTACGCGTACAAAAATCTAATGAAAAAGAAATAAATAAAACAAGGTTTTTGTTGCATTATATAGTATATAATGCAACATTATCTCTTAAATAAATAATAATAATAATAAAAGGAATTCATTGCAGGTGGCGCATAGCACAAATGGTTGTAGTGTGTTACCGTTATTAGCAATTTTCGGTGGATGGTTCCGAAGTCGAGAGATGAACTGATCGGTGTTATTTTTTTTCACAACCCATTGGTAAACAATAATCTTGTGAAATACTTAAGATTCTTTCATTTATACGAAAGAGATCATGGTATTTTAGCACTGTGCATTTAATTAAAACTGAATGTTATCTAAAATTCAAAGGGCCACCAGAATTCAAATTTCAAAACAGAGCTCTCATACAGTTCAAGGTAATTGATAACACGATGTTATGTTTAATATGTTGGCGCTATGCCAGAAATGAATCAGCATGCAGCGTTTGTATTAAAGATATTAATAAATACCATTTTTTTTTTTTTGAAAAGGCTAAAAGTCAAAAACCAGTAGCAATTAATAGGACACATTTCATGGCTAAAATGCTGCTACAGAATTAAGGGAATGGATTATTATTATTATTATTATTATTATTATTATTCAGCAGAATATTTAATATTGCAGCTGAAAACTTGAAGTTTCAAGAATTTTATACACAACAGTTTGAGGAAAGATTCAACCATGAAAACTGAAGTTCAAATCCCTTCTGAGCCCTTCTCAGGTAAAGGTTAGCACCTATCAGATGGTGTGAATTAACCACTCTACCGACTAAGGTGGCAGAAATAGTCAAAACATCTTAGCATTTTTCATGGTTTAAAACAGCGTTTCCCAAATTTTTCCTACGACAGAACACTTCAGAAATCATGAAAATTTTTAACGGAACGCCTTGGTTAGAGTCGCAGCATTTAAAGCCATTCCAAGCTCATATTAATATTAATTTTGATAAATTTTCACGGAATACTTATTCACTTTCCGCGGAATACACAATTTGAGAAACCCTGGTTTAAAACATTATCGGCATTCTCCCTTTTATCATGTAATAACCCTTCTCTTCCCATAATCCCCTAAAGGCGATTATGGAGCCATTAGCGGATTAACTGTAATGGGGCTACCTTTGTCGCTTGACTTTAAGTCTACTCTGTTACTTGGAATATTCTTCACTGTCCTTCCATATTTAAACTTTTTCCTGCACAATTTATTCTATCTCCTCCTAAAAATTAAAATGAATTTCACATGCGCGAAAATTAATCAATTCTGAAGCCTTTGCAATGAATTTATTTAGTAGCAGCAAATTTGCTGTCTTTTATTCTTCTACTCAGTGCACTGAAACAGGACAATTTAATTTCTTTTGTTTTTATTTGCATTGGAGATCATTATGTTAAATATTTATATTTTTCAAATAATATTTGTTGAAATAAATATAAACTTTTGTTTTCTTTCCTTGCAAAATTCCTCTAGCAACTATAGGCTTTATATGGGCTTTTTTCAGTTGAAATTGAGTTAGCTCATACGGGGGTATAACAAGGGCACACTTTTAGCAGGGTGAACACTCAATTTACAGACAAAAAATATTGTTGTTGGTGGTGGTGATTGTGTACAGTGGGAGAATTAATTA
This sequence comes from Typopeltis vanoorti, assembly GCF_054136105.1. NCBI lineage: Eukaryota > Metazoa > Arthropoda > Arachnida > Uropygi > Thelyphonidae > Typopeltis > Typopeltis vanoorti. Next base: position 95,048,709 of record NC_143566.1, read on the forward strand.
GTAGAGAGAGAGAGATAGTGTGATGTTTGTAGTGGAATAGAATGCTCTCCCGCGATAACTCCTTGGACTCCTAGGCGTCATGTAATACAGCAATCCCTCGATTAATGCGTTCTTTAAAACAGGCGCATTAATCGAAAACGCACTAATCGAATATAATAACCTATGGGAAAATGTATAATTCGTTCCTCAGATTTCTTTTTTTACTCTTAATTTTTTTTTTTTTTATAAAAGAATTAGGGTATGTCTCAGGGCCTAGTTAAAGGAAAACCATGAAGCTGAAATACAATAAAACATTCAGAATATAAATTTTTTTATTCTGCTTCTTAATAAAAAAATTGAGCTAACGTAGTTTGGAGAGCATTCTGTTTATTATTATTTTTTTTTCCCATACAACTGACGGTATGGTCCTATTGCCTCTTCTGCAAATTTTACTGGTTCTCTCTTCACCAGGGTCAGTCTCTAAGCATTGCTGCCTAAAAACTTCGATTGTACGAAAACTATTTTCAAATTGTTTCTGTGAAACCTCTTTGGGCTTGTCAGTGATTAAATTTTCTTCATATTCTTCAGGATCTTCCCGCTGTGCATCTAAATTTAGCAGGTCGGAATCACTCAACTTCTCAGAATGAGATTTAATTAACTTAGATTCATTTGAAAAGCCTCTAAAATCATTTGCACAATGTGGAAGAACGTGCTTCCAAACGGCTCACAGATTGCTAGCAGTAATTTCATTCGACTTTATAACCAAGCTGAGAGTTCTCTGATTTGGCTAGAAAAGTCTCGGAAGGCATTCGCTTCCAAACAAAGGCCGGTTTCATCGACATTAAATATTTGTTGATCACAATAGTCCCCTTCTTACACAATTTTCTTCAAAATCTCTGGATATCTCCTTATCTGCACTTGCAGCTTTGCCTGTGATTAGAACATTATGTAGGCTATTTCTCTTTTTGAAAAGCTCAAATCACCCAGCACTAACGTGGAATTCTTCTTTTCCATCATTGATAGCCTTTTATTTCCAGGTTACAAAGAGACAATGCTCTTGATTTAAAAAGGGCAGTGTTTAGCGGGATCCGTTTTTGGTTACAATCTTCGATCAATGTAAAAAGAAGTCTCTCAAATTCAATCATTATAATACTTTGATTTCGAGTGCATGCATGATGAACTTCAAGCAGCCTTACCTTTCTCTTTGTATTCAGCAGTTGATTCACCCATTTTTGTGTTCTTGTTCTGTCTTTGTTTGCTCTGGACTCGCCTTGTTCATTTTTCTTTATTATTTCAAGTCTTTCTTCCAATCAGATAACTTTTTGAATCATTTTCACACTTCTGTTTTTTGCTCACTAACTCTTTACTCACGATTAAAGTCAGGAAAATAATTTAAAATAAAAAAAGTACGGAAAACAATTGCACGAGATATGATCAGCAAAATGCTTTGTAAAGCAGACGACAAATTTTGGCGGTAAATTTGGAACATAGCGAACATGGAAATAGTGTAGTATTCCATTAAAAAATAACTCTGTAAAATGTTTCAAGTCAGTAACTAAATTATTTCATCCTGGTGAGTGATATTTTAAAATAATTACCCATAAAAAATGTATAGATCGAAAATTTTTAAAATCTCTAACATTTATTTTTAAGATGTATATAGGCGCACAAATCGAATTTAGTATCGAAAAAAAAATGACGCACTAATCGGGAGCGCATTAATCGAGGGATTGCTGTAACAATAATAATACTTTTTTATAAAGTTTTTTTGTTTAGGTGCACATTACTATAATATCCAGTAGATATTATGAAAATATATGAAAGATATTCTATACAGACTGATTCAAAATTTATGCTCATTTTGTAGATTTCCTACTTCATACCCCCCCCCCCTTCCTTTCAGCTCCTGGAATTGAATTATAAATAACTATGTCCAGTTTTCTACTGGTTTGAAAGTGTTCCGTAAACAATATTCAAAATCTATTACTTCATTTCACCATTTTCACAAAAGAAGTAAATCAATAATATTATTTATCTGTTTAGACTACTTCTATGCAATCTGTAATCAGTCTATGTGAAGTTATTCTAAGTTTTAGAAATACTGTGCTGTATATCCACCATGCAAAAACTGTTTATATGTATGCCACAAAAAAAGAAAGTTCAATAGTTTTAGTTTTTCTTTCTTAAAAAAATTCAAAATGTTACTACTTATACTGCTACTGGTTGTCATTTCAGAAATAAGCTGTCATAGAAATACTTGACTAAACATACACACGTAACCACATTAATAAGATTTTTTAATAAGTAAATATTTCGTCCTAAGTATCATAGGACATCTTCAGTACAGTTAATTCAAACAATACTAGGAATCACATACAGTTAGGGAGCATGCTTAAATGGAACCCCTCTGTGCGTGCAGTAGTGCTATATATAACACACTACTGCACGCATAGAGGGATAATACGCGAAATAATTAAACACCTTAAAAATAAAAAAGCGCCGGGTCCAGACAAAATCACGAACAAAATAATCAAACATCTACCACACAAAGCACTCATGCACATAGTTGCCATCACAAACGCGATGCTCAGGCTCAGCTATTTCCCAAACCGTTGGAAGACTACAGACGTAATCCTGATCCCCAAACCAGGAAAAGACCCGAAATTCCCACAAAATTACCGACCCATCAGTCTCCTCTCCTGCCTCGGAAAAATATCCGAAAAAGTAATCCTGACCAGACTACAAGAAATAACCGCCAAGAACAACATCATCCCAGACGAACAATTCGGGTTCAGACCACACCACAGCACGGTATAATAAATTTATAGTTTAATCCTTTATCCAAGTGTGAGCAAACAAAGTTTGCGCCTGAAAGTATCTTCAGGACTGGGTTAAGGTGGTACACACCAGGGCAACTCGTTGCAAAGGTGGAGCAAGCTACCAACACTCCTATCCTAGTATCTCCTATAATAATGCAAAACACATCTCCTTGCGGATATGTCTATTGTTATGCATTAAGGGAAGGGCCACTACCCAGACCGGTTTCGACCTTTATTGAGGTCTCTTCAGTGGGAGCCAGGCCCAAGTCGAGATATCAGGCAGAAGCATTTGCAGGTCATCTCCACCTATAGGAATTGCCAATTGGTGTGCCACCCTTTTTTAATAAATTACTCTGGATTTAGAGAAAGATGTTGAAAGTTTATTTTCCACTTGGTTAGAGTATAATAAATTTAGTTTAATCCTTTATCCAAGTGTGAGCAAACAAAGTTTGCGCCTGAAAGTATCTTCAGGACTGGGTTAAGGTGGTACACACCATGGCAACTCGTTGCAAAGGTGGAGCAAGCTACCAACACTCCTATCCTAGTATCTCCTATAATGCAAAACACATCTCCTTGCGGATATGTCTATTGTTATGCATTAAGGGAAGGGCCACTACCCAGACCGGTTTCGACCTTTATTTCGACCTATATAATAAAGGTCGAAACCGGTCTGGGTAGTGGCCCTTCCCTTAATGCATAACAATAGACATATCCGCAAGGAGATGTGTTTTGCATTATAGGAGATACTAGGATAGGAGTGTTGGTATCTTGCTCCACCTTTGCAACGAGTTGCCCTGGTGTGTACCACCTTAACCCAGTCCTGAAGATACTTTCAGGCGCAAACTTTGTTTGCTCACACTTGGATAAAGGATTAAACTAAATTTATTATACTCTAACCAAGTGGAAAATAAACTTTCAACATCTTTCTCTAAATCCAGAGTAATTTATTAAAAAAGGGTGGCACACCAATTGGCAATTCCTATAGGTGGAGATGACCTGCAAATGCTTCTGCCTGATATCTCGACTTATGTATGGGAATTACGTCAGCCAGTTTCCGGGTGGAAGGAAAATAGTGAAATCTTAAAATTGCATTTATTTATTTATATTATATTATACTGGTCAGGTACACTACTGCCCTCCGGGGCAGAAGTTTAATCACACGATTAGTAATGCCGTCTGGTCCAGGAGCTTTTTTGTTCTTTAAATTTTTAATAATGTCATATATCTCAGCAGGTGATGTTGATGCAATATGGTCAGTGCTGGTGATAGGAAGTTTGAGTGAGTGTCTGACCTTGCTGTGAATCTTATGTATGTGGTCAAAGTCAAGGTTTCCATACGAAGGCCTGCATTGCTCTTCTAAGCTGTGCGCTATAACCTCTGCTTTGTCCACATCTGTGTGAGCAAGGCCCTGATCAGTTAATATTGGGGGAAGGGATCTGCCTTTGTTTTTGGTATTTTTCAGTAGTCCCCAGATGGAGTGATCACTAGGTGAAATGGAGGATAACTTTTCATCCCATACATAGTCTCTGTGAGCTTTCAGTGCATCTCTTACTGCCCCATTTAGTCTGTTTAGATTTGTTTTGTCTTGTGGTGCACACGTGTTACGGAATCTCTTTCGAGCTCTGTTTTTATCTCTGATTAAGTTCATGATGTCTTCAGGCAAACGATCTGGCTTGCGGGCAGTTTTGTAGGAGGAAGCTACCTTTATAGCAGAATTAATTTGTTGTGTGAGATTTGTAACTGCAGTTTCTACTTCTTCTTTTGTGCGTATGTGAGGAACAGGTCCGATATGATCCTTGAGTGCGGCTGACAGTCTTTCCCATACAATGTAGGAGTGAGAAGGAGGACACAGGAATTCCTGATTTCCCAGCTGCAGCAGTATTGGATTGTGATCGGATGATAGTTCATCCATAGAAATGATACTGTACTGAAGTTTAATATCCTGCAGGATAGCTATATCCAGGATATCAGCAGTGCCGAACGTACTGAGATGAGTTGGTTCGGTGGGGCCTGCCACAACAGCGTTGCTTGATCCTAAGTAATTGAAAAGGATGCAACCATTCTTGTTTGTGGTTGAACAATTCCAGGCAGGGTGCTTGGAATTCAGATCCCCGGCAATAATGGTGGGCCCTCTGATGCCTAAGATGGCATTTAGATCAGAGTGAAGAAGAGATTTTTGGGGAGGGTTGTAAGCTGAGTAGATTTTCAGTTTGCCAGTGGAGCTGGTGACTACTTCCACTCCTGTGATCTCAAGGTTAGTGGTTGAAGGAATGCTCACAGAGTGGTGCTTAATGTAGTTTTTAATGAAGATGGCAGTGCCACCACCTCTGTAGAGTAGTCTGTCATTTCTGTATAGGTGATAGCCACTTATTGTAGGGTTGTCTGAGGGTCTTAGATGAGTTTCGCTGATTAGAATAACATCTGGCTGATACCTAGATGTGAAGGCACGGAGTTCCAGGATTTTGTTTTTGAGGCCATTTGCGTTCCAAGCAACTATTTGAAGAGATGCTGGAATGAGTTTGTTACTATTCATTTATGAGAGCTGTGAGGATGACCTGTGTTTCACGAAGAAATCTTTTAGTGGAGGTTTCAGTAGGGTTTGATAGGCTAAAATTTTGTAGTATGTTTGCTAGTGAGGCCGTGATAATAGCTGTTAGGTTTTTAGGTGCTCTTGGTTGATTTTGGTCTGGAATTGGCCTAGTTGTACGGGTCACATCGGCATAACTTCTTGTTTGCTTTTGGTTGGAGGTCTCCGACTGTGGTCGATGAGTCTCCGGTTTTGGTGTCTGGGCCGCTGGTGTTCTTGTACTGTAGGAGGAGGGCTGATTGATTGCCTCCATCCGTCTGTTCTTTGGGTGTTGAGTACATCCTTTGTAGTTCGCCGGATGAGGGCCACTGCAGTTGGCACATTTGGCCGAGGTGGTCCTTGGCTTAGTGCAGGTATTGGTTGGGTGGCTGTCTCCACATTTTAAACATCTATATTCTGCTCGGCATAGATTCTGGGCATGGCCAAACTTTTGGCACCTGTGGCACTGCCCAGAAGATGATCTTTTACGGAGTGGTTCCGGTGTGACGATGAGACCACAGACTGTTTTTAAGTTGTAGATATCCTTATATATTTTGTGAATCTCAACAAGGACTAATGGCATGGGAGTTTTGTCTGCTTTGTACATTCTGCTCACTTTGACTGGTGGCAGATCCTGAGAATTTAGGTCAGCAGCGATTTCTGCTGTGTCAATGTCTTCACAGACACCACGAAGGACTACTTTTAAATTTTTTTCTGAACTGAGCGCAAAGGTATGATACTGGATGCCTCTGTTGTCCAGTTCCTTGGTCAACCTTCTGTAGTCTGTCACTGTTGCTGGCTGAAGCTTTATGCCTTCATCCATGTTTTTGGCCTTAATGAAGCCAATATGCAGATTGGACATTGTGGATCGTAAAGCTGCCCACTTTTGTTTTTCTCTAAGGATGACCGGAGGCACCTTTTCTTTGGGAGAGGTAGCGGCGTCCGAACCCTGAGAATCCTGTTCCATTACAGTATTGTCATTGTGCGGTTCTTCTGTTGTTCTTCGCTTTTTGCGAGCACGCACTTCTACAAAGTCTGAAGGTGTAGAAGGCATCGACTCTAAATGATCTTCTGAAGGAGTAGAAGGCATCGACTCTAAATGATCTTCAGCGACAGCGTCTGAGACACATTCAGGGGGAAACGTGTCATACAGTTTAACCTTTCCCGGCCAGTTATCACTCAGTAGCTTTCCCAGTCTGAGGAATTCCCTGTAGACTTCTTCGAATTGGGTCTCATTTAGAAGTTTTGTCATTTCAAGAAATAAAAATGTGTTGATACACAGATGGAGAAAGAGTACAGGTCCCTCAGGTGCCCCGAGCAGGCAAAGACAATCCTGTGAACTTTTGAGGGTCCACTAGCAGATCCCGTAGACACTCTTAGGTGTCTACCAGCAATAAAATGTTACTCTATTATATATATATCCCGTAGATCAAATCGATCTACCAGCAACGGTAGCAAATATTTCACCTTAAAAAACCTTAGAAAATGAAGAACACTTACCTCTGTATATATCATTTATCATTCAAAACTATCGCCACTAATTAACAACACAATGACTCAGCTGACTCTTTAATTTCATCATCAATAATACACTACACAAAACACTAACACACGGGCCGCCATTTTTTCCTCCAAACACCTACCCCAAAATTATCGTCCAATCAGTCTCATCTCAAATCTGGGTAAGGTTGCAGAGAAGGTCATCCTCTCACGACTTCAAACCTCAATAAATGACCTAAACATCCTTCCAAAAGAACAGTTTGGTTTTAGGCAACACCATAGTACTACCCAGCAAATCCACAGAATTGTTGAATACATCACAACCAGCTACAACTGGCGCCAGTGCACAGGTGCTGTTTTCCTAGATTTATCCAAAGCATTTGACAAAATCTGGCATTTTGGACTCCTGCACAAGCTTATCTCAGCCGGCATCTCACCTAAAATGGTTCATTTAATCCACTCATATCTTCAAAATAGATCAATGCAAGTAAAAATCAACGGTTCTACATCCTCCCAGCGCCACATCTTTGCTGGAGTGCCGCAGGGATCTCTGCTGGCTCCATTGCTGTTCTCTGTATACATGTCAGACATCCCACACAATCCGATGACTTCCATTTTGGCCCTATATGCAGACGATACGGCAATACTAACCAGATCTCTCAAACCCCTTTTCATTACCAGAAAGCTTCAAGAAAACATTCTAAAGCTGGAGGGTTGGTTCTCTAAATGGAGATTGGAAGTCAACCCCCAGAAAAGCTCAGCCGTTCTTTTCTCAAAAAGGCCAATGTCTCCTGTAGGAGATTTGTTACTATTCAATATTAAAATTCCCTGGCAGTCAGAAACAAATTACCTGGGTGTAATTCTCGACAAAAAGCTATCTTTCAATCAACACACCAAGTCTGCATGCACAAAGGCATCTAAAGTCATAGCACAGATCTATCCGCTAATTAATAGAAATAGCAAGCTCAGCAACAGAATCAAATTGCAGCTATACCAGTTGACGATTCGTCCTATAATCACCTATGCCTCTCCGGCCTGGAGCCACACCTCTAATGCTAACATCATCAAAATACAGCGAGTGCAGAACAAGTGCCTGAGAATGATTTTGAATGCTCCGTGGTATGTTAGAAACATTCAACTCCACAGAGACACAAATATTCCCTATATCTTCTCTTTTCTACGATCCTTAGCCACCAAGTTTTTCCTAAAGACGTCCACACATCCCAACGATTTGGTTCAACAAGCTACAGCATACGATCCAACGGACATATTCAAATACAGAAGACCAAAAGCTATATTGGCCTCCTTTAGTGATGCATAATCTCCATGCCCAATCAGGGCGAGCATTCTGCTCATAAATTTTACCTTCACTGCAACCACAACAGATAGCGGGGAATATGAAAAGCATCTTGCTTCACCCCTAAAGACATAAATGTCAATTGTCAATTGATATCTCGACTTGGGCCTGGCTCCCAGATAACCTGATAACCTGATATGGCTTGATGGATTACAGTCCCTTGGACTTCTATCCCTTAATCGGTATGGAATAGTCTTGTATTAAGTGTACCCCCCCCCCCCCCCACCCCCCCCCCCCCCCACCCCCCCCCCCCCCCACCCCCCCCCCCCCCCACCCCCCCCCCCCCCCACCCCCCCCCCCCCCCACCCCCCCCCCCCCCCACCCCCCCCCCCCCCCACCCCCCCCCCCCCCCACCCCCCCCCCCCCCCACCCCCCCCCCCCCCCACCCCCCCCCCCCCCCACCCCCCCCCCCCCCCACCCCCCCCCCCCCCCACCCCCCCCCCCCCCCACCCCCCCCCCCCCCCACCCCCCCCCCCCCCCACCCCCCCCCCCCCCCACCCCCCCCCCCCCCCACCCCCCCCCCCCCCCACCCCCCCCCCCCCCCACCCCCCCCCCCCCCCACCCCCCCCCCCCCCCACCCCCCCCCCCCCCCACCCCCCCCCCCCCCCACCCCCCCCCCCCCCCACCCCCCCCCCCCCCCACCCCCCCCCCCCCCCACCCCCCCCCCCCCCCACCCCCCCCCCCCCCCACCCCCCCCCCCCCCCACCAAAGTCAGGCCAAGTAGATCGACTGAGGCCTCCTTTAACTATCTACTACTATCCACTCTACCTTTCTCCTCCTCTCTCACTATCAAGCTGACTCTCAGCACAACTTTTTTAAATCTAAAGAGGCCAGTGATGAAAGGCATGAATTCCCATTCGACCTCAATAAAGGTCGAAACCGGTCTGGGTAGTGGCCCTTCCCTTAATGCATAACAATAGACATATCCGCAAGGAGATGTGTTTTGCATTATAGGAGATACTAGGATAGGAGTGTTGGTAGCTTGCTCCACCTTTGCAACGAGTTGCCCTGGTGTGTACCACCTTAACCCCGTCCTGAAGATACTTTCAGGCGCAAACTTTGTTTGCTCACACTTGGATAAAGGATTAAACTAAATTTATTATACTCTAACCAAGTGGAAAATAAACTTTCAACATCTTTCTCTAAATCCAGAGTAATTTATTAAAAAAGGGTGGCACACCAATTGGCAATTCCTATAGGTGGAGATGACCTGCAAATGCTTCTGCCTGATATCTCGACAACAACAAACTACAATATCACACTTTTGCACTAAGCAGCGAAAAAAATCTTAAAGTTGTACTCAGAGGAGTCACAGAAGGCATCACCTCTGAGGAGATTGCAGCAGACCTCACCCAACACGGACTAACACCTATCAAGGTCAGCAGAATGACCCGATCAGACAAGCGACCAATGCCACTAGTCCTAGTGGAAGTCCCCAACACACAGAAACACATCTATGAAATAACCGCCGTCTGCGGTCTAAGAATAACCCCAGAACCACTAAGAAATAGAGCATCAGCAGGGCAATGTCATCGCTGCCAAAAGTTTGGCCATGCACAAAAACTCTGCAAAGCTGAGTACAGATGCCTCAAATGTGGCGAAAAACACCCAACTATTACCTGTTCCAAACCAAGAACCACGCCAGCCACATGTGCCAACTGCGGTGGCCCCCATCCTGCCAACTATAAAGGATGCATTCATCATCCGAAAAACCGTGGGGCAACAAGACCCCCCCAATCACCTGCTCCGATTAGCACCCAAAGATCGCAGATTGAGACTGATCAAAGAAAACTAAACCAAACAAGTCAGGAAAGACCACAATTCCCCACCAAAACCTACGCAGAAGCAGCTCGCCCCAAGAATGCAGCACATACCACTCAGAAAACCTCCAACATAGCAGCAATTCTGACCTCCTCATTAGCCACTATGCTGCAAGAATTTAGCCAAACAAACCCATCGTCATCCTCAACGAAGAGATTCCTTCAAGGAACCCACTCCATACTAGCAGCTCTCAATGAACACAACTAAAATACAACCAAACTCACTCCTGATAACTGCCTGGAATGCCAATGGCCTCACCAACAAAACACTTGAGTTACAAGAGTTCGCACTCAGAAGAAACCCCGATATTATGCTGATTAGCGAGACTCACCTGAGACCTGCTAACAACCCCAAAATAAGGGGGTACACCATGTACAGAACAGACAGACTAGGTGCCAGAGGGGGAGGCACAGCCATCTACATCAAGCCCTACCTCAACCACAATACCATACCCAACCCACCAACCTGGAGATTACCGGAGTAGAAGTACACACGAGAAATGCAGGAAGCATCAAGATATATGCAGCCTACAACCCACCAAGCAAACACCTATTAATATCAGATCTAGATTCCATCCTAGGCTCCACAGACCCCATTCTTATGGCAGGAGATTTGAATGCGAAGCACACTGCCTGGTACAGCTCCACAGTTAATACAAGTGGCCACACTCTACACAACTACACAGCAGCCAACTCAGCCACAGTTGTGGGACCTGTCGAGCCTACCCATCACAGCCCAATTGGCAGATCAGACGTGCTAGACATCATTATTTTAAAGAATATCAAATATCAGTACCAGCTGGAAACAGTAAATGAATTGTCATCAGATCATAATCCCCTAGTACTCAAACTAGGTACACTAGATCAATTCTCCCCACTACACTCATTCTTAGCATGGGACAAACTGTCCCATGTCCTACCAGAGCACATCGGCCCAGTACCTATCATACATAAAAAAGAAGAGATAGACACTGCAGTAAAAAGCTTAACAGACCAAATCAAGAAAGCAATTGCTTCAGTCACCAGAACTACACTCATCCATTCAACCAGCAGAATCCCAGAGGAGATTACCAACTTAATCAAGTCCAAAAATAAAGCCAGGAAGAGGTACCATAACACTAGAGCCCCACAAGACAAAACTATCCTAAATAACCTAAACAGAAAAGTAAGAGATGCACTACAAAATCATAGAAACCAGGAATGGGAAAAGAAGTTAACATCCCTAAACCAAGCTGATCATACTTTATGGAAATTTTTGAAGATCCTCCATAGAAAAAATCAACCCTTACCCCCCATGCAGACCAAGCACGGAATAACACACATGGATAGAGACAAAGCTGATGCACTGGCTGACAGTCTGGAGGAGCAGTGCAGACCTGCATATGACAACCTGAATATTAGTCATATATATAATATTCATATGCAGGTCAGGCATACTTTAAAGCAAACAGAGAACTGCCCAGACCACATCACTCCTACCACCCCAACAGAAATATATAACATAATCAAGCATTTAAATTCAAAAAAAGCCCCAGGACCAGATGGAATCACCAATAAAATCATAAAAATTCTTCCCAGAAAGGCCATAATCCATATAGTCAACATAACAAATGCAATAATCAGACTACAACATTTTCCCATAGCCTGGAAAATTGCTGATATAACACCGATAAAAAAGCCTGGAAATGACCCACATCTTCCCCAAAGTTACAGGCCCATTAGTCTAATATCCAGCCTTGGCAAAATAGCAGAGAGAGTTATCCTTACCAGACTACAAGACGCCACAGAGAAACTTAAAATCATCCCTAATGAACAATTTGGTTTCCGGAAGGAGCACAGTACCACTCAACAAATACACTGCCTGGTAGAACACATCACAGTCGGCTTTAATTGGAACCAGCACACTGCAGCCGTTTTCTTGGATCTAGCAAAGGCATTTGACAAAGTATGGCACCAGGGCCTACTCTACAAGCTTATAAAAGCCAACATACCCATAAACATCATCAGACTGATCAAATCCTATCTCTCAGACAGATACATGCAAATAAAAATCAATGGAATTGTATCATCCAGAAGAAAAATTCTGGCAGGCGTACCCCAAGGCTCTCTTCTGGCCCCCCTACTCTTCTCAATCTATGTAGCCGATATCCCACAAAACCCAAGAACAACCATCACTGCCTTATATGCCGATGATACGGCAATATTGTCCAGATCTCTCAGTCCCAAGCTGGCAACCAAAAGACTACAGGATAGCATCTCCACTCTTGCAAAGTGGTTCTCAGATTGGAGGATTCAGGTCAATCCACACAAAAGCTCGGCGATGCTTTTCACCAGAAGAAAAGTACTCATCAGTGATGACATCCAACTCTATGGGAAAAAGATTCCATGGCAAGCAGAAACCACATATCTGGGAGTTAGATTGGACAAAAGACTTAGATTCAACAGTCACATTAAACACATCTGCAGCAAGACAGCCAGAGCCATAGCACAGCTATACCCCATGATCAACCGCCGAAGTAAACTTCACACACAAAATAAACTACTAATATACAAGATGGTATTACGCCCGGTAATCACGTATGCCTCCCCAGCGTGGAGCCACACCTCACAGTCTAATATCCTAAAACTCCAGAGAATACAAAATAAATGCCTTCGGATGATCTTGGACGCACCGTGGTACGTCAGAAACGCACAGATCCATCGGGAGACCAAAATACCATACATAGCCCCCCTACTACACGACCTAGCAGAGAAGTATTTCACCAGAGCAATCACTCATCCTAACCCACTGATCAGTCAAGCTTCAGAATACGATGAGACAGTCTACAATAAGCACAAAAGACCGAAAACAATTCTACTCCCAGCTGATATCAACTAACTACACTGCCCACAAAGGGAGAGCATAAAGCTCAAAACTACCCCATTCACCTGTACACCAACCCAGACAAAGGGGAATATAAAAGCATATTTGCTTCGCCCATCCAGTCAGTAGCGTTGAGCGTTGAGCTGATATCTCGACTGTTAACTTCTGTGGCTTGATGGATGTCAATCCCGTGGATTCTGATCCCGTCATCGGTATGAAAAAGACTTATTGTAAAGGTTAGCGAGCACTCGGCTCACCCTGATTAGGGCAATGCGGAAGCGCCTGAGCCGAAAGGTAGTGCAGCTTTCGGGCGCTTAGGAAACTCCTGAATGAGTTGCTCGGAATGAGAAGCTGCTTAGGTGAAAAAGTAGCGGTAGTGTTACGAAGCAATGTGGAAATATCTGGGATATCAGCATCGAGATGCATTAGAGCATGTCATTGGGTGATCATGGAGAAGATGACTTGAGCATTCCTGAGGAATTTCTTAGTGTCGGCTTGGCTGGGGTTCATCTTGCTAAAGGCTATTAGCATCTCCCCAAGTGAGGCAGCAAGAATCTGTGCAGAATTTTCATTGTAATCTGTCGAGGCTACGGGTAAAATCCGCGGAGAGACCGCAGAAGCGTATGTTTTATCGGCGGGAACACTCCGCACTGTGACTTCCGGCGAAGGTTTCGTGTCTTGAATCTCAGTGGGCGGAGCCAACGCCGCTCTAGTCTTCCGTTGGTTAGATGGGTGAATTGAGCAGCCTTTAAAATTTGCTGGATGGGGGCCGCCACAATTCGCACATTTAGCAGGTGTAGGCGATGATTTTGTGCAAGTGTGCGAGGGATGGTTGTCACCACACTTTACACACTTGTAATCTGCTTTACATAACGTTTGTGCATGCCCAAATTTTTGGCAGCGGTGGCATTGACCGGCGGATGCCTTTCTTCTGAGTGGTTCAGTCTTGATGACTAAGTTGCAGACTATAGTAAGGTCGTAAATTGCTCTGTGGTCTTTACTGATCTCCACTAAGACCAGAGGCATGGGGCGCTTGTCTGCGCGGTACATGCGCGAGATCTTAATTGGTTCAAGACCTTGTGATCTGATGTCAGTAGCTATTTCATCAGTTGTTATGGTTTCTGCCAGACCTCTGATGACTACCTTAAGGTTTTTTTCGCTTTTCAGTTGGTAGGTGTGATATGGGACTTTCTGTTCATCCATAAGTCTGGTGAGCTGGCGGTAGTCCGTTTCTCCTTCGGGCTGTATGCGGACTCCATCGTTGGTGTTTTTAGCTGATGAGAACTTGATGTTATTGTTCTTCATCGTCTCTGCAAGTGACGACCAGTTTTCTTTAGCTCTCAAGATTACTGGCGGAATCCTCTCTTTGGGCTGTGTCAAAGTCCCTGTTCTTTCATCAGCTAGCGCTGATGTATCCATTGGAGCTGTAGTTTCCGACGTCTGAGGTATTATTTCAGGATCTGTTGCAGGGGATTTTTTCTTTCTCTTCTTCCGTTTAACTTCCTGAAAGCTACTGGAGTTTGAAGGAGAGATGTCTTCAGTAGTTATTGCTGGCTCGCAGGAGTTTTCATGTGAAGGGTGAGGAAGTTTAAAGGGATGGGTATCCTCTGTCTCCGCTTCAAGGATCTGGTGTGCTCCGATTTTATCTGGCCATTTTTTGTGTAGCAAGTTGCCTAACTCCCTGAATAGCGTCAGAAGTTCCTGGAAATTGAGATCGTCGAAGGACTTATCCATGGCTAGGCTTATGAAAACGAAATAGAACTGAAGGTCTTACCTGCTCTGTTTATCGAGCACGAACCTACGGTACAGTAGTAACTCCGATTGAACTCATGACTAACCCATAATCCCTGATATCTCGACTAGGGCCTGGCTCCCACTGAAGAGACCTCAAGTTCCAGATTTAGCAGCCCCGAGAGAAAGCTCCATGTTCCAGTCTTCTTTTGGATTCCAGTTGCCAGTTACCAGATCCCGAGAGAGAGCTCCTATTCCAGTATTGTTTGGTAAGAACCCTTGTAGTTTTTGTTTTGTTGGTTTTTATTTTTTGCGGCCTCGTTCCAATCGGTGCAGGTCCGTTTTAGGGTATTAGGGTATTTCCTTTTGGGGACTGAAATTTGCTATTCCGTTGGTAAGGTATTTGCTTTTTAACGATGTCGAAATTCTTGCCAAGAGTTCGTACTCTCGGGATCGAAATTGACCCAAACATCGACAAAGCGACGTTTGTGAGAGCTCTTCTCAAAGTCGTCAAAGCAGAAAGTATTTACGGGCTTACCCCCTACGGGGGGGGTAGATTCCAAATAGTAACAAACAACATAGAAACAAGAGAAATGCTCCTTAAGGGCGTAGAATGTGAAGGGAAAAAATACCTGCCCTTCCTAGTCGGAAGTATTTTAAAATCCCTAAAAATTGACAGGTTCCCACTCGAATATCTAGAGAAAGGGGAGGAAATCATTAAAACCATTTTCTCCAAGTGGGGGACTGTCCGAAACGTAACAATCGGACAAGACGCGGATATCCCAGAGTGGAAATCAGGGGAAGTGAGCATTTCAATCGAGATGAAAACCGAGGTCCCCAACTTGATTTTTTTAGGCTCAGCAAGAGTAATAGTCAATTATCCAGGCGTAAGAAAACAATGTTTTCGGTGCACCGCTTTGGGTCACCTTAGCGCTCACTGCCCGAAAAACAACACATGCCGCAACTGCTTATCAACAGAACACACATTGAATCAATGTGAGGCACCGTGCCGTAAATGTGGGAACACATCCCATAAAATAGATATTTGTCCTAATAGGACTCTTGCAGAAAGAGCAGGAGGCGCCATAACACCTGCGGCAGCAGCCATTCCTAAGCTCACAACACAGGACTCTCGAGCTACCGGCCAAACAGTAAATGAACCACAAACAACTGAACCAGAAGAGTTTCCAGCCCTCCAACCGCCAGTTACCGCAATGACTACATTAGGAAATCAGGCAATAACTGGGAGGAACGCAGAAGGGAGAATTAGGAAGAAAAAGAAACAGAACACTAAGAAATCTTACACCAATGAATCGGAAGGCAACAATAACAGCACAGAAACAGAGGAAATGGAAATCAACACCAGTACAACAAAACGACCCATCACGCCGGAAGAAGAAGGAGAAATGAAACGAAATAAACAGGACACTGAAAGCCAAATAGAAGCCTCAAGTTCAAATGAGGATGAGGAAGGAAATGAGATAATATCGCGAAACAACACAGAAAATGAGGAAGAAACCTCATCAGAAGAAGAAGACAGAGAGCAAGGAAACACCGGTTCTTCTCACGCCATTACAAAACCGGTAAAAAGAAAAGAACCCCGATATGAATATTCGAATGTAACAGAACGAATCCTATTCTATCTTAGGAATAAACCCGAGATAAAAAACAAAGTCCACACAGCTGTACAGGAAAAGGGAGACGTGGCTTTGCAATGTGAAGGTGAGCTAGAGAGTCTTAGAATATGGCTCAAGTTTGGGAAAGTCACTTACGACCGAGCGGAATGGAATGAATGCTTGAAGAGAATATGGCAACTTAATGATGAAGAGTCAGTACACGTACTCACAGTGATGGAAAACGTGGTAAAAGACTATGAGGAAGCGGTAAGAGATAGCAGGGCAAATATGACTTAAAAAAAAAAAAAAAAAAAAAAAAGCCCCTTCTAAGTTTCTTGGTTCTGTTTCTGTATGTTCACGCTTAATCCACATAGGAGGGGGCAGACCTGAGAACCCGAGCGGCGAAGGCTTACAGCGAGGCGGTGCAGCTCCTTGCGGGCTGTATCACTCGGGCCAGGCTCTTCCCCCGTTCTTGCAGTACTTTTCTGTTAATTCACCGACTTTTGTTGTTTCTGTTTATGTGTGTCCTAGTTCTTTTGATTTTCAATTTATGTGTGTCTTCCTGCATTTGTTTTTTTTCACTTCTTTCATCGGCCAGACATCTGAAGAGGTGGCTGGCCGGAGAACGCGGAGGAGAACGGATGGAGGGAGATAATGTCGGAGATCTGCTTGGTGTTGGCATTTAAGTCAGGCCAAGTAGATCGACTGAGGCCTCCTTTAACTATCTACTGCTATCCACTCTATCTTTCCTCTCCTCTCTCACTATCAAGCTGACTCTCAGCACAACTTTTTTTTAAATCTAAAGAGGCCAGTGATGAAAGGCATGAACTCCCATTCTACCTCAATAAAGGTCGAAACCGGTCTGGGTAGTGGCCCTTCCCTTAATGCATAACAATAGACATATCCGCAAGGAGATGTGTTTTGCATTATAGGAGATACTAGGATAGGAGTGTTGGTAGCTTGCTCCACCTTTGCAACGAGTTGCCCTGGTGTGTACCACCTTAACCCCGTCCTGAAGATACTTTCAGGCGCAAACTTTGTTTGCTCACACTTGGATAAAGGATTAAACTAAATTTATTATACTCTAACCAAGTGGAAAATAAACTTTCACCACAGCACGGTACAAGTACAAAGAATCACAGAATACATCACACACGGTTTCAATTGGAAACAACAAACCGGTGCCATTTTTCTCGACATAGGCAAAGCTTTCGACAAAGTATGGCACATCGGTCTCCTACATAAACTACTAACAGCAAAAGTACCAATATATCTAGTCCTCCTGATCAGCCCATACCTAAAAAACAGAAAATTCCGAGTAAAAATTCAAGGAATAATATCCACTGAACGCAAAGTCACAGCGGGAGTCCCACAAGGCTCACTACTTCCCCCCCCCCTACTATTTGCCATCTACATGGCTGATATCCCACAGAACAAGACAACGTTTTCTGCCTACTACGCAGACGACTCAGCCATTTTAACCAGATCACTATGCCCAAAACTAGTGGTGCACCCAGAGGGGGGGAAATGTGACCCCCCCAAAGAAAAGGAAAAAACACTAGAAAAACTTCCAAAAATCTTTTCCTAATTAAAATTCATTTTTTTTTATTTATGTTGTGTGCTACTTATGAATTAGCGATCACTGCAAATGCTCAGTTATAGGCCGTATGCGATGTGTAGTGTGTATTCGCAAAACGTCTACTCAACTCGTCCCCCCCCAAAGGTTAAATCCTGAGCGCTCGGCCCCTTCCAAGATTAAATCCCGAGTGCGCCACTACCCAAAACTGATAACAAAACAACTACAAACCGCAGCAAATGAACTTGAACTCTGGTTCAAAAACTGGAGGATCGACGTAAACGGAGACAAAAGCGCAGCAATACTGTTCAAACGAAGAAAAAAATCCCCCCCCCCACAACTCAGTAAACATATTCAACAAAACAATTCCATGGGTAACAACAACGAAATACCTAGGAATACAACTTGACAAAAAACTACACTTCAATACCCACATTGCACACATATGCGCCAAAGCAAACACAGTCATAGCCCAAACATACCCACTAACCAACAGACGCAGCTGCTTAAGCATAGACAACAAACTACTCATCTACAAGTCAATAATAAGACCCATAATAACATACGGATCACCCGCGTGGAGTCACACAGCACCTTACAACATCAAAAAACTCCAAACAATACAAAACAGATGTCTAAGAATGTCATTTGACGCCCCGTGGTTCATACGAAACGCACAACTCCATCGAGAAGCAAAAATACCGACAATTCTCAAATTCCTCCAACAAACGGCCACAAATTGCTTCACACAAGCAGCCATCCACCCAAACCAACTAATAAGGACAGCAACAGATTATAATGAACATGATACAATGAAACACAAACGCCCCAAAACAATCCTGCTATTCCAAAGCTAACTATAAACCACACAGCCCGAATAGGGCGAGCACTTGCTCAATAACTGCCCCCCCCCGCTCCCTCAAGAGACAGACACACAAGACAAAGGGAGTAAAAGCCAAGGGCTTGGTTCTCCATCACACCAGTTTAAGTCACAAGCATAGAGGGATTCCATTGTAGGTGTTTCAGTTATTGATGAATACACCCGTATTTTGAAACTAACTTCACTTTTCCTCCATAGGAAATATATGTTGTACGCTGTTATCGTTTACAGAGCTAGTTTAGGAACATACGTGCACTTTTGAGTAATTAAATAAAAGAAAATTATAATAAAATCACGTAAATGCTATCATATAGTTTAAATCAGCATAAGCTAAATTGCATTTTCTGCAGGTGCAATACTAGTCTTTACTTTTCCTCCAATACTAGTATTTTACGATACTAAGAAATTTTATATTTAGTCTTGTTTACTGAAAAAAAAAAAAAAAATTCATTTTTTTTTCAAAATATATATAGATGCATGCTCCCAAAGTGAAATACGTAATTAATTACTTCTCTTGTGAACCGTTCAAAAATAAACTGCAATCAGAAATGTGTTGTTAACAACCGACTGTATAGCTTAGTCTCAATCAATGAGCTGTGGATTCGAAACTCTTAATACATTCAAAAACAAAAAAAAAAGTGAAACAATCGTGTGCAAAATAGCCACGCTTTGTTTTTCTTCCCAGAAGATAATTCATAATATTCAAGGTACAAGACAACCTCTTTAGATAATTTATAATTTTTCGATAATAAGAAACGTGATTATTATGAATCAGAAATTTTGTGAAGTTTGGGGTAATTAGGTGGAATTAATTTACAAAATTACTGTATTCAGCTCTAAAATTAGTATCAGCATTTATTCAGAATTATTCAAAATCATGGAACTGGAAATTTCCGACTTAAACTTGGTTATTGCTTGCGGCTGTTTAGCGTGACTTCTGAGAATTGTTCCTTCTTAAGGATCACAATCGTGATGAATAATCTCAAGTAGCTTTCAGCTGGTGATTGTTAGGATTATTGTCTAGGAATCAGAAAGGATTATTATACAGAGTCTGCCAAAAAAAAAAAAAAAAAAAAAGTTGGATCGAATTCCGGTAGCAGTGTGTAGTATGATGTTCTCTCAAAAAATGTCGTTACTCACATCAATACTAGCATCAACACGTGACCGGTAGGACAGTCAAACAAAATGGCCGAGGCACTGTTGTCATCCGAGGAACGCAAGATCATTTTAAAGTGGTATTTCAAATTTGAGAATGTTGAAGTTCAACGACAATGGAGACGTGAGTTTGCAACACAACCACCAAATACGCCTGACAATTGCACATATTAATGATAAGTATAAGACTCCATGGTACCAGTGGCGTAGCTGGGGGGGGGGTGAATCCTCCCTGAGCGGCGCTTTGAATCTTACCCTATAGGTCATTTTGACTTTTTGTAGTATTTTTGGTATGTATTCGGAGGGCCGGCAAAAGCTCTAGTAACGCCACTGCATGGTACCGAATTTAATTGATCGAATGATCAATTTCTTTTCCAACAAAATGGCGCACCACCACCGAGACGTGATAGGACGAAAAGGTGCAGTTGAGTTCCCCCACGTTCTCCGTTCTTCTACCTAAAGGATGTAGTGTATCGTAGAAAACCAGCGACACACTGGTGGCCCTTCGGAAAGAAATTGAAATGGCATGCGCAGCAATCCTACTGAACACTTTGGCCAACGTTGCCCAAGCAGTAGTTCGCCGTAATAATAAGTGTCTGGACGCTAATGGTAACCACTTTGAGCACCTCGTGTAATTGTAGAAGTCAAAGGTAAGTTGTATTCATCCCTTGATGTCTGTATAAATTTAGTATTACAATTTTTATACAGGTTTTTCTTTTGCTGAAGTGTGTATACATATTTTTGGTGGATTCTGTATATATTATTAAAATCTCAGATTTTAGAAATGGCAAAAAAAAACACCGTAAACGATATTATACAGTATATGAAAAGATAACATGAAATCTATTTCTAAAAATTAAAATTATTTGAACTGTTTGTTTTACGTTAAAACAACTGGTTCCAAGCAAAGAAAATAAGGTTTCAATAATAAGGAAATTAGACAAAGTTATATAATATATAATATAGTTACTTTTCTGATTCAGATAGGAAATCTAATTGAAATATCTATAAATGAATGGATAAATGTTTTATTAACAGTGAAGTACTGCAAATGAAAATACTGTTGTCCCCCCCCCCTTTATTCGCAGGTTCCCTATCCGTCAACTCCGGTCCGAAAATATTAAACGGAAAATTCCAGAAATAACCAATTTATAATTTCATAGGCAAAGTGGATATTCGATCCAATAATTTCAAAGCTGAATGTTTGTAGAAACTATGCAAGTTTCGTAAGTTCCAGAACAAAAATAGGCTAAATAGCCATAAAATTAATAAAATAAAAAAAGTATGCAGAGGTTGCTATAACTTTTATTACAATATGTTGTCATATTTTATTATTAGTTATCGTTAATCTCTTACTGTGCCTAATTTATAAATTAAATTAAACTTTAAATTAAATCATAGGAAAAACAGTATATATAGAGTTCGGTACTATCCGCGGAGTGTCTTGGAACGTATCCCTCGCGGATGAAGGGGGGGGGGGTTGAAAAAATACTGTATAATACAATAGATAATAGGAATAAAGAACAGAAAGTGAAAATAGATTAGAAGCAACAGTACAATGTGTGTAACCAAGGGTCCCGTGGCCATCCTGGTTACTGTAAAAATACAAATGTAGGCGATACAGTCACTTAATTTATTAGTGACTGTATCTAAGAGGACATACGTATACATCCAACGTATAAATGTGCCATCATATATAACATTTAGAGTATTCTATAATATGCGTTTAAAATAAAGGTCAACATTATTCACTCATATAAGGTAGTCTCTCAATCTTTTTCTAAAAGAGTATTCTGAAATTAGACTTGATTTCATTAGGCAGTTTGTTGTTGCTAATTACCCAAAAAGTTTGTGAACAATTGTTTGCCTTGGAATTACCAACAAGTTCTGGTTACAACGTAATCCCTGGTCTACATTATATACAGAGTTTTTTACAAAGTTATTTCTTACATATAGAATGCAATTATGTAAAGTTTTTGTAATGGTAAAATGTTAAGAATAGCAATCTGGTTACAGAATAGGCTAAGAAATTTTACGTCGTAAATATGTAGTTCTTTTTGATGTCTTCATTTCTTATATTATATTATATTATATAGTCCAGTTTTGTGCATGCTTTAATTCATCTTAAAAATCTCATTTTTAAGATGAATTAATGAACTTTTTAAATTGCATTGTTTGGCTTATTTTGCTTTTTGAACTGATTTTTGAAGGTCATTTTCATTGTCTTGTAATATAATCTGATCATCAGCATACAGCATTGTATTAATAACAGTTCTTCTGGTTAACTGGATACTTTTGTTTTCCATATAACTATTTACATCATGATCTCGACCTTGAAATACCAGGATTGTTTTCTTTTGTGAAAATTTTAAATTAAATTGTATCATTGACTTATTTTGTTTAATTCCACAGGGTGAGCTTAATACTCACAAACTACCCTTAAAAATGCATCTCAAATCAGACAGCGAGGAACATATATATATATACTGGTCTGAGAATATCAACTGCCGTTCTGTGTACGTTTTGGAGAAATCATCGATAATGAAACTATGGCTGTAAGCCAAAAGTAACTGTACATTGTGGGTTACAGTAAGCCAAAAGTAAATATGCCTTAATGTAATACCCTTTCATCTTTATAATTAAGTGAACTAAAATATTTGTAACAATTTCTTTTCGGATGGTTTGCATGTAGATTTTTTCCTCTAAGCACGCGTTTTGTAATGATCATTAAAGGGTTTACGGTATATCACTTACATTTTTAACAGGTAAAATGATGTTTTATCTCGTAACTGCTGCACATAAGAAATTGCAGGAGGTTGGGATTTCTACAAATTCTTTCCGCATAGAATTTTTACTCTTACTTTGGAAGAGGGCCCTTCGGGATGAGTCCTTGGAGATGTGGGGTAACTCCTCAGAGGGAAAAAAAAAAAAAAAAAACTCTGCAAAGAAAACATCTCTATGTCGCTAAATATGTTCAAAATCTAAGATGGATATTTATTGAAAACAAAAATAAAAATATATATAAATATAAATAAAGGAGTTGTACGAGTGATATCCCTTTATCACAATGTGATGGCCCTGAAAAGGGCCTTTTTTAAAAAAAAAGCTGCAGACTTATTTGGCGCTGGTATACTTGGTGACAGCCTTCGTTCCTTCTGAGACTGCGTGCTTTGCGAGTTCACCTGGCAACAGCAAACGAACAGCAGTTTGGATTTCCCGACTTGTGATGGTTGAACGCTTGTTGTAATGAGAAAGGCGGGAGGACTCGGCAGCAATACGCTCAAAAATGTCATTGACGAAACTGTTCATGATAGACATAGCCTTGCTAGAAACACCAGTATCTGGATGGACTTGTTTTAAAACCTTGTAGATGTAAATGCTGAAACTCTCCTTCCTCCTCTTCTTCTTTTTCTTCTTGTCTCCAACACGAACGTTTTTCTGGGCCTTGCCGGCTTTCTTAACGGCTTTTCCACTTGGCTGGGGCGGCATCTTCGATTCGACAGGAACGGCTCTCAATTCGCAACTCACGATCAGATGGCGGAGAAAGATAGGGTCGCTTATTTTGACGTCATATTTATGTCAGCACGCGCGATTGAAGCACCCTATTAAGAGGACCTAAAAGAAAGCTCCCCCAAATCCGACCTTGATTGGAGGAAAAACAATAGGGCATTTTTTTTTCAAAAAAGTTTCAAAACAATTAAGTAACAACGGAAATTATAAATGCTCATGGAGCCTTTTATTACGATTAAAATAAAAGAGAAATTTATTAATCTAAAACTAAACAGTAATGAAACTATCTTTTTTTTTCCTTCGAAAAATTCAAACAAATTCACCAGGATTTTCTTTAATTTAAAAATATGCTATGAAGTATAAGTATGAAGTAATTTTGCTAGCTGGCGAGTACTCTCAGAATGAACAAAACAATATTTTTTACATAATAAAAAAATAAGTAATTTCTCCAATCACGGTAAACAGCACTTAATCGTTTTGTTGAACTACGATTAACTTAGAGATCTTTGGACGAATAATAGTGTCATCAAAAATAATTACACCAGAAACTTACAAAATACCTTAAATGATATGATAAGAATTAAAGGACAACTTTAATTCTTATTAAAGAACAATCAAATAAAAAATGGCAAATCAGGAGAAGATGGGAACTCCGGACTGTATAAATTTGCTGGAAAAAAATTTCATCAAAGATTACTAAACTTTTTAAATAAAATATATACAAATGGACAAATACCAATAGAATGGAATACAAGCATAGTAATACCTATATTTAAAAAAGGGGATAAAACAAAACCTGCTAACTACAGAAGTATTAGTTTATTGAATAAATGCTACAAAATATATAGCAGAATACTTCATGAAAAACTAAAACTATACAGTGAAAAAATATTATTAGAATGTCATAATGGATTTAGAAAAGGACGCTCTACAATGGATGCAGCTTTCTGTTTAAAACTATTTATAGAAAAAAGAAGAGAATTTAATTTGGAAACTCATCTTTTGTTTATAGATTACGAAAAAGCATTTGACAAAGTAAAAAGATATTTACTGTTTGATATATTACAAATAATAAATATACGTAATATTTTACTACATGCAATATTGAATATATACAAAGATAATGAAATAACAATAAATGAAAATTGTCTGAAAAACAATCTATAAACCAAGGAGTAAGACAGGGATACCCTCTGTATCCAACACTTTTCAATATTTACATTAATGAAATATTAATAAAGTGGAACACCTTAAACAATCAAGGTATAGAAATTTCCAGGAATAACAAAATAAATACGCTATTATTTGCAGATGATCAAGTAATAATATCAGTTAAGGAAGACAATTTACAAGGAGTAATATATAATTTAAGCATTATAGTAGAACAGTTTGGCATGAAATTTTCATAGATAAAACTAAAACAATGGCATTTTGTGCACAAATCCCAGTTAGAAGCAAAATAGTTATTAATAATAAAATAATAGAACAGATAAATACTTTCAGTTATCTTAGATGTGAAATATCATATGAAGGAGAAAAGACATAAAATTAAAAACTTCAAACGTTTTACAGATTATAGGCCTGATAAATAGAACACTCAACCCAAATATAGTACAAAAAGAAACACGCTTGAAAATATACAATACTTTAGCAGTGCTCACATTATTATATGGCAGTGAAATTTGGGCAATAAATAAACAGGATAAACAAAGAATAAAAACAAGTGAAATGAGATGAGAAGAACTGCAAAATTCACATTAGATCAAAAAAAGAACGAAGACATTTTAAAAGAACTAAAAACAAAATCAATAGAAGAATAACTAAACAATTATTAACAAAAATTGATTGAACGTGTAAACCGAATGGCCAACACCCCACATCCTAAACAAATACTAAAATATAAGCCAATTGGAAAGAGAAGGCAGGGTAGACCTCAAAAAAGGATATTGGATGGATAATGAGACCGGAACAGACCAATATGGTCTATAACCGTAAATAGTGTTATGATGATGATAATGACAATTGACTTATTGGAATATGTCGTTAAAATACTAGGTAATATTAGGCGAGTTAAATTTTTGTGTGTGTCGAGTAGGATTTTGCATAATTTGACGACCATTCATATATATATGTATATATATATATATATATATATATATATATATATATATATATATATATATATATATATATATATTCTCTGCTAAATATATGTTCGTTCCATTTCTCTCTATATTCTTGATCTTTTTACTTAGGTCGTAAATATTTAGTTCTTTCCTCATGTCTTCACTTCTCATATGGCTGAAGCTTGTATATTACTTTCATCTTTCTTTTTTAACGATCCATGTTTCTGAACCAGTATAACAGTGGGAGTGGCCAATTCTTTATAAAATTTTAGTTTCTCGTCTTGTTTTTTTTTAATCAGTATCCTTTTTAATTGTTCCGTAGAAAAAATAAAGACATTTTCTGAAATTTCTTAATTTTTTCATCTTTATCTTTTAAATATGTTATTATTCAGACTAAACCATTAAACTCTGTCATCTGTTCTATTATTTTATTTTCTATAAGTATATCATCTAACATAATCTCCAACTTTAAATGTCATTAGTTTGTTTTCTGTTGTGAAATGTTTAAGTTGTATTGTTGGCTTATTTTGTTTAATTCATGAACTGATTTTTGAAGGTCACTTTCATTGTCTTGTAATATAATCTGATCATCTGCGTACAGCATTGTATTGATAACAGTTCTTCTGGTTAACTGGATACCTTTTTTTCTTGTTGTTTTCCATATTTTAACAATCTGATTAAAAATATATATTGAATAGAATTGGAGGTAAATTACATCCTTATCTGACACCTCATATATTTCAGTCTATTCTACTACTTTAGTACCTAACTGCAACTGTATTTTTGTACCTTTATATAAACTTTGTATAGCTTGTACCAAATGTAATGTATTTTCCACAGTTTTTCTCTGTGTATTTTATCAAAAGCTTTCTCGTAAACTATAAAGGCCGTATCTCTAAATTAAATTGTCGTCTTTTTTCAATAATTTGTTTTAACACATAAATATTGTATATACATGGTATTTCATGTCTAAAATCATTTTGTTCTGCTGAGAGTGCTTGCAATTCTTCTATAACTGTTAATCGTGATTAATACAGCATCCTAGTGCTTTCTTGTAATAGATATACTTTGCATGCTTGTTCTATGTCTTGTTTTTTCTTATTTACTTCCTAATGATCTGAAAAAAATTCACTTCCTCTGTACATCTCTCACACGTGGAGCTAGTTTCTGATTAATAATGATGTTATCAATTATAGATTTTGTTCCTGTGCCATTCCAAGTATATTTATTTATATTCATTTTTGAAAAAGGCATTGCTTATTTTAAAATTATTGAAAATATAGACGTCTTTCCAAAATATAGTTTTGGACAATTGTTATGCAAGTTTCTCCATATTTTCCTAAGACATTTGGGATTGGATTATTTACAACTCCAGCAATCAGATATCCTGCTATTAATATATAGTCGTTTTTATTACATTTATTTAACTTTTTGTAGGTCCTCATAAAATTGTTTGGAATCCTCTTTCGTACCTTCTTCAGGGGCATATACGCCTATGGTATTTAAGTAGCTTTTATTTGTTTTTAATTTAACTGTTATAATTCGATCATTTACAAATTTTTACTTTTGTGTTCCATTTTTCCATTTATGATCAATTAAAATGGCAACACCAGTAGAAGCTCTGATATGTTGGTCCATTCCACTATATAGCTTAGTAAAACCATCTATATCTTTTGTTTCCTTTTAATTTCTTCTTTTGTTTCTGTTATCACGGCTAGATTAATATTTTTAGTTGTTTTACTAATTCTAATTCCTTAGTTGTTATGCTTCGCACATTCCACATATCTACTTTCAAAATATTCGAGATTCCAAATCGGTTTCCTTTTATCCTCACTTGGTGGTTTTCTATTGTTTCGGGCTGTTGAATTTTCCAGTTCAAGCATCTAAGTTGTAGAAATTTTATTTCTGAAAGTTTTTTATATCTGATATCAGATTCTTATTTATTTTTTAGGTACCTACAACCTCAAAGATGGTTAATTCTATTTCCCACATAAATGGGAAATAGAATTAACCTGTTGGGGGAAAATTATTTACTTTCCTATTTATTTCCCAAAATATTTTTATATTTTTCTCACATATTTGTGACTTCCATTAAACATCAATCTTCTGAATAATATGCCATTGCTATTTTTGTTTCTAGTCTGGAATTGGTGAAGGAACTTTGGACTAAGGCAGTTGCCAAGTGTGTGTATGACAAATAAGGAGAAAATGACTAGTTTACTATTGACAACGAAAAATTTAAAAAAAAAATTCTACTTCCTTCAAAGATCGTGGAACATTAATTACTATAGATAATAAAACTGGTATAGAAATACACTGTAGAACACCAGCATCAAATATAGCTGATCATTCATGCAGCATCATTTATTACCAAAATTTTCCAACCATAATTAGAAAAAATAAAATAAAGCAATCATTAGAGACATTGTTAATATGGAACAGAAATTTGTAGCATAATAGATCAAGATTTTCTTCTAGATCTGAAAATACAAATCTTTAAAAAGAAGATCCCTGCAGCAGAAGCTTTGAACCAGTATGAGATTGCACAATAACTAGGTGAAGAAGACTTAATCAAGAATGACTACACTATAGATTCCCACTACTAACTGATTAAATCAGAACTTACAGACTGAGATGGCCTTGAGAACATTGACAAAATGAGAAAAGAAAGAAAGAAAGAAGAGGGAGACTTGGCTGAGATAAGAATCCAAAATTGGATTAGAAGAGTTCAAGACAGAAAAGTGGAAGTGATACTTGCAGTGAAAAACTTTAGTGGTACAAATTAGAAGTTTTAACAGATTCTCAATTTTTACAAGTTGTTTATACAAAGTTAATTGTATTTCTTAAAGTTGCAAACTAAATGAAAGGGCAAATATGTACAATGTAAATCTATGCAATGACACACAAACAATGCATGTATAAATTACCAGCTTGTTTTTTCATGGCTTCTCTATAACTGAACTAATCAAAATTATGATTCAGTTCTTTTTAGGTCTAATTCTAATTTAATAACACCTTCACCATGGTAATAACCTGAAACATCATAATCCAAAGTATATCTGCATTTTTGTACCTTCTCAAATGGTGTGTAATTCAAAGATTAGTTGGCAGGCATAACATTCTATTTTAATATTTATATATTCATTATCAGAAACTAGCTTTACATGTCAGAGATGTACAATGTTTACAGAAGATTAGAATTTTTTTTCCAGATCATTATTTAGTAGTCTCTAAAACAGAAATACTAACAAAAGGGAGAAAGGAAGTAAATAAGAAAAAACAAGAAATAGAACAAGTATACAAAGTATAGCTATTACAAGAAGAAATCATTGGAATGCTGTATCAATCACGATTAACAGATTTCCTAAAAGAAGCCCAAATCAGTGAAGATATAGATGAAGGAGAAGAATGGAAAACTTTAATAAGTTATTGAAAGTTTATTTTTTACTTGGTTAGACTATAATAAATTTAGTTTAATCCTTTTATCCAAGTGTGATAAAAGCTTGGTCTACCTTTGCTATGAGTTGCCCAGTGTTGTACTGCCTTACTCCAGTAAGGTAGTACAACACTATATTCAGTCCTGAAGATATTTTCAGGTGCAAACTTTGTTTGCTCACACTTGGATAAAGGATTAAACTAAATTTATTATTATTTTAATAAAGTTAATCCATAAAGCAGCCTCTGAAATATTTGGAAAGAAAAATAAAATATTAAAAAGAAAAACATTAAAAATCTGGAATACAAATATAGAAAATGCAATAAAATAAAAACACATAGCATACAAAAAGGAAATATACAAAGAAAAAGAAAGAAAAAAGAAATCTAGCTAACCCATAGCACGACCAAGATTCTTGGGATAGATTTATTAATAAAATTGAAGACATACATGAAAGACAAGATATAGGCTACAAAATATTGGGGAATTAAACAACGATGAAATAGATACAGCACAAATCAACATAACACAAGAGAAATAATGCGTAGAACATTATGAGAATTAACAGTATTACCAAAATTTAATAACAGAAAATAATAATGGAGAAATCACTACTGATATAGAACCAATAACACATCGTAAGAAATAAAAGAAGCAATAAACATATCAAAAAATACCTTTTTTGATACCTTTTATAAACCAGATTAGAGGGCATAAATACAGATCTTTGGAAATATGGTGGAGAATATTTACATCACAGATTCATAAAATTAATAAATAACTGTTGGAGGAAAAAGGAAATGTGAAGTTACATGAGATTGCTTAGAAGCTAAGGTTATATCTACATTTAAGAAAGGAAACAGAAATGATTGTGGAAATTACAGAGGAATCAATTTAATAAATACAGGTTACAAAATTTAGAGCAAAATCCTGAATAAAAGACCTAGAAATATTCAAACAATTTACTCTCAGAAGAACAGAATGGTTTCAGACATTATTATTATTATTACCTGACACCTCCATGGAAGATCATGTATAGAAAATAATTATGTGTTAAAACAAATTATT
This sequence comes from Typopeltis vanoorti, assembly GCF_054136105.1. NCBI lineage: Eukaryota > Metazoa > Arthropoda > Arachnida > Uropygi > Thelyphonidae > Typopeltis > Typopeltis vanoorti. The sequence continues at coordinate 95,078,711 of NC_143566.1, forward strand.
GAAAAAAGACGAGAATTTAATTTTTTTTAAAATTTAATTTAAAGACATATGGTCTTTATAGATTATGAGAAAGCTTTTGATAAAATATACAAAGAAAAATTATGGAATATAATGAGAAAACAAGGATAATCATTACATTTGGTACAAGCTATACAAAGTTTATATAAAGATACAAAAATACAGTTACGGTTTGGTAATAAATTAACAGGAGAGATTGAAATAAATCATGGTGTCAGACAGGGATGTAGCTTATCTCCAACTCTCTTCAATGTACATATATATATATAATGATCAATTTATTAAAATATTGAAAACAACAATAAAACAAGGTATTCAGTTAACCACAAGAACTATTATCAATACTCTGCTGTATGCAGATGATCAGATTATATTACAAGACAATGAAAGTGACTTTCAAAAATCAGTTCATGAATTAAACAAAATAAGCTAACAATACAACTTAAAAATTTCACAATAGAAAACAAACGTTATGGCATTTAAAGTTCCAGGTCATGTGTTCTAAAGTAATAGAAGAGATGACACAGTTTAATTATTTAGGCTGCATAATAAGTATCTAAAAGATAAAGATATAAATGAAAAAACAGATTTTCTGAAATATGTGAAACAGAGAAACTTCTGAAATTTCAGAAAATTAAAAGGACACTGACAAAAATACAGCACGAGAAAGTCAACTAAAATTTTATAAATTGATGGCCACTTGCACTTTACTATATGGTTCAGAAACATGGACCATTAAAAAGAAAGATGAAAGTAAAATACAAGCTGCAGAAATGAGATTTTTAATGACAAAGGATGCACGTAATTGGACTATATAAGAAATGAAGACATTAGAAAAGATCTAGATATTTACGACGTAAATGAAAAGGTCAAGGAAAATAGAGAGAAATAGAAAGATATCGGCTACCAAAAGAGGTGGATCGAAATGGACCAAAAGGAAATAGAGAGAGGAAGACCAGCTGCAAGATGGAAAGACCAGTGAAGACGAACAGGTAAATGACTAGAGAAAGATGTTCGCAGTTTTTTCACTTGGTTAGACTATAAATTATATATATTTAGTTTAATCCTTTATCCAAGTGTAAGGAAAAAAAGTTTGCACCTGAAGTATCTTCAGTACTGGGACAACTTGGTGTTACCCCATTATAAAGTGTACCCTTTTGACAACTCGTACATACATGGAAATATGACTTCTGCATTGCTTCAACCTTCATAGCAGGTCTGGCTCCCAATTAAGAGACTTCAATAAAGATCGAAACCAGTCTAAGTAGTGATCCTTCCTATAATGCATAACCTTATACATGTCCGCAAGGAGATGTGCTTTACATAATGGGATACTAAGGCAAGTGATGTGAAGTCAGTCCACCTTTGCCACGAGTTGCCCCAGTATTGAAGATCTTCAGATGCGAACTTTGTTTGCTTACACTTGGATAAAGGATTAAGCCAAGTATATAATTTAGGTAAATGTGTAAATGCTTGAAGAGAAAAAGTAATTTATATCCACTTTATAAAATTTTAGTTGAGTTCTAATTGTTGTGCTGTAATTGTTCCAGGGGCAGAGCTGACTACTACCGGGTGCATCCCCAGGTGGCGGATCGGGGAACAGCCTTCAGATATGGAGGTTAGCTGCGATATAAGCAGAGCAATCTGGCGAATAAGCAGCCGTGGACCAACAGCGACTGAGCTATCAGGGCGTGGGGGAGCAGAAGTGGTAACTCTGTCTCACTTAAAACCTCACAAAGCCCAATGACAACTTGGTGACATGGCGAGTAGTGCCGCCATTAAATAAGTACCTACTGGGGTCACCGCCCCTGACATTGGGAAGCAGCATTGTCAGTACTGACACAAGGTTGAAGCCAAATGATGACGGAAAAGCTTGTGATCAGAGATTTGCAGATGGCAATATGATTATATTGTGTACGTCTGTAATACTGCAGAGCAGAAAGCAAATGGAGAAACTACTGCTCTACCTTATCTCCAGAACAACCACCATGGCGAGCAAACCCTTACAATTGGCCCCAAGTTCCCGGCGTCCCTTAAATGGGACAGGGGTGCGAAGAATCTCCGGGCTCAAAATGGTGTCCACTTTTAAAATTGCAACTTGGAATGTCAGAACTCTGTATGAAGCTGGCAAATTAAGAAATGCCACAAGAGAAATGAAGAGGCTGGGCATCCGGATTTTGGGAATTTGCGAGACAAGATGGCCAGGATCTGGAAAGTGTCAACAAGATAATATGACAATGTATTACTCTGGGAATGATGAGAACAAACATCGACATGGTGTAGCTGTAATAGTAGATGAAGAAATCAATAAATCAGTACTAAATTGGATTCCATTTTCTGAAAGGATAATGCTGTTACAACTTAAGGGAAACCCCGTTAACATATCATCCAAGCTTATGCACCCACAGCTGACAAAAGTGAAGAAGATGTTGAAGAGTTTTATGAACACCTAAAAGAGATTAAAAACCTAACAAAGAAACATGATATAAACATAGTGATGGGTGACTTCAATGCAAAAGTGGGAAGAGGGGGTGATGGAGAAATTGTTGGCGAATATGGCTTAGGCACCAGAAATGATAGAGGAGATCGCCTAGTCCAATTCTGTCAGGAAGAAGATCTAACAATAGCAAATACCTGGTTTAAACTTCCACCAAGAAGACTGTACACTTGGAAATCGCCTCAAGATAACCAACATAATATTGTCAGAAATCAAATTGATTATATACTGATAAATAAAAGATTCCACAGTAGTATAAAGAGTGCAAAGACTTATCCTGGAGCAGATATCTCATCAGACCACAATCCCATAGTTGCAGAAATACGTCTTAGATTAAAATCAGCTAAAAAATCACAAAAGAAGAAAAAGAAAATTGATGTAGAAAAACTGAAAGACCCGAACATAAATAAAAATGCCAAGACACAGCTTAACCTGTGATTACAACAGATTAACAAAGAAGAAAATAAAAGTGTGGAATATCTTTGGAATAGCTTAAAGAATGCCATCGTAACAACAAGTATTGAAGAAGTAGGTTATGTGAATAATATAAAACAACAGGAATGGATGACAGATGAGATTCTTTCTCTTATTGATACAAGAAGAATGTACAAAAACAAAGACCTAGCCAGGTATACGGAAACACATAACATCATCAAGAAAAAAATAAAAGAAGCCAAGGAAAATTGGATGAAAAATTTATGTACTGAAATTGAACTGCTTCAGAAACAACATGATAATTTCAATCTGTATAAGAAAATCAACGAAATTTCCGGAAAACTGAGGAAAAAGCAAATAGTGTCTCTAAGAGACGAAAATGGAAAAATAGTTCTAGAAGAAGAGAATAAAGCACAGATTTGGATAAAATATGTAACAGAACTTTTCAATGATACTAGACAGAAGCCTATAAACATAAAAGATAACATTCAAGGACCAGCAATCATGAAATGCGAAATAGAGAATGCTATACAAACAAGTAAAACAGGAAAAGCCAGTGGACCAGATGGTGTGCAAACAGAATTTTTAAAATTAATCGAACCAGATAACATCAAACTTCTTGAAAAACTATTTAATAAAATATATGAAAGTGATGAATTTCCATCAGATTGGCTCAAATCTACATTTTCCCTATCCCAGAGAAACCCAAAGCGAATTCCTGTGGTGACTTCCGACTTATTAGTCTAATGAGCCAAACATTAAAAATATTTTTGAAAGTAATTCAGAATCGCATTTATAGAAAAAGTGAAGAAACTCTAAGTGAAACACAATTCGGCTTTCGGAATGGTTTTGGTACTAGAGAGGCCCTTTTCTGTACCCAAATATTGATACAAAAATGCATAGAAAAACAGAAATCTGTCTTTATTTATGTGTTTCATAGATTTTGAAAAAGCATTCGACAAAGTCAGACACACCAACTTAATAGAAATCCTTCAACAAATAAGGCTAGACGAACAAGACATAAGACTAATAACAAATCTGTATTGGAATCAGTCAGCTACCGTTCAGTTAGACAACATTACCACCAGTGATATTAACATCAAAAGAGGAGTGAGACAAGGATGTGCTCTCACCACTCCTGTTCAACATATATGCAGAGGTAATCTTTAAAAAAGCATTGGAAGAATGTCCAGAGGGAATCACAATAAATGGAAAGATTGTTAACAACCTACGATATGCAGATGACACCGTGCTAATTGCAGATAACATTATGGATCTCCTAAAACTCGTTGACAAAGTATATATAGAAAGCCAAAGAATGGGAATAAATATAAACATCAACAAGACAAAATACATGATCATCAGCAAACATCCAGCCTCATCAATGAAACTGACACTCAATGGGAAAAATATTGATCAAGTGTCAAGATATAAATATCTTGGTTGCTGGCTTAATGAACGGTGGGATCCAGAAATAGATATAAAGACAAGGATTGAAGTTGCACGGCAGTCCTTCATGAAAATGAGAACACTATTCTGCAATAAAGACCTAAACATGGAAGTCAGATGCCGAATGCTGAAATGTTACGTGTGGTCTATTCTGCTCTATGGAGTTGAAGCATGGACATTGAAGGCGACAACCATCAAGAAAATCGAAGCCTTTGAGATGTGGCTATACAGAAGAATGCTAAAGATATCATGGACAGAAAAAATTACCAATGAAGATGTCTTAAAATCCATTGGCAAAGCTAAACATCTTGTACAAATAATCAAGAAACGAAAAACATCATATCTTGGACACATCATGAGAAACAGCAAATACCAACTTCTACAAACTATTTTGGTAGGAAGAATTGATGGCAAAGGAACTAGAGGAAGAAAAAGAATATCATGGTTTGACAACATCAAGACATGGACAGGAAAGAGCAGTGCACAACTGCTCAGATTAACAAAAGATCGCAGTTTGTTCGCCAAGAAAGATGGTCGCTGACCTTCGATAGAAGATAGCACAATAAGAAGATTTAATTGCTTCACAGATTTTCTGAAATGTCTTTATTAATATAAATATAATTACAACAAAGGTTAAGGCCGTACACAAGGTCAAACGTTACAGCAGTAAATAAATAGTCAAATATAAACTAGTAAATAATATGGATAATATGGACAAAAATTAAGTTAAGCAATGCAGTATCTACATATAAATAAAATTACAGCAGTACAAAGGTCAAACTAAAACTTCAAGAATTCGCCACACAGAATCAAGCAGTCATTCTTATCTACGAAACTCATCTCCACACAGCCAGCAAACCCAGAATCAGGAACTGCATCCCTTACTTACTGTAAGTACCCACTAGGTGCCACGAACAACACCACCATTTTCATCAGAAGAGGCATACTACTAAGGAAGTCATTGCATCCCTGCGCCACGAATCTTCAAACCGCCATGGTAGAAATTCTTATGGCAAACCCAAGAGACTGATAATCTGAATATAACTCCAAACAAAAAGCTTCTTGACTCCACTCTAGAAAAGGTAATAAACGCTAAAAAACAGCAATAATCGCTGGTGATCTGAACATAGCAGCGGTCCCACAGAGTTATGGTGGCCCAGCTGCATCAACATCAATGTACAGGATATAGTAATATTGAGAATGTAACACACAACCACTAAATATAAGCAGTCAGTTCATACCATAACCTTATTATACTCCAGCTAGGTGCTGCAGAGAGCACTATCCTCTTCAAATGGAACCAACCCCTTGCAGCTCCCCAAGAAAACCTCAAGTCCTGCACATAGCTACAATTCAAGAAATAGAGAATGCAGTAAGATCCTTAGAAACTCAGGTAATAACAGCACAGAGCTCGTCATAACCACTATCACACGCACCCCAAGATCAGCCCCCAACGAATAAAACTACTCATATATGAGAGAAAAACCAACTAAGATGCCGGTACCACAATACGATGGTTCCAGCTAATCATCAAACATTCAATAGGGTTAGAAATTAGGTTTGCTATGGACTGAAGGATTACCATAATAGACAATAGGATGCAAAACTTCATCATCTAAAAACCAAAGGCCGGTCGTCGATGGAGCTCTCCACACCAGCTGAAAGCCCCTCTTGCCAGAGAATGAGGGGTTGCCTACAATGACTCCGCAAAAGCCAAAGCCTTCGTTGATAGCCTAGAAAGCAATCTAGTCCAAATTACAATTACACAGGTCTATCTAAATTTCATAGGACATGCACAGAGAAATCAGAAATGCCAGCCTTCAAAACAATATCAGACCTGTTGTCAACTGAATTCTAGAAACTTGTAGACGTTTTCCTAATTCTCAAGCAGTGAAAATAAATGCAATTTTTAAAACTTCCCCATTAGTCTTTCTTGCATACGCAAGGTCGCCATATTCGTAATACTCACGTGGCTTCAATAAGCAGCCAAATCAGCAGATCAGATCCCGGAAATTACACTCCACAACAGATTTACAGACTTGTTGATGACATCAACCAAGGATTCCAATGATGACAACACACTCTTGTAACATCTTCTTGGACGTGGCTAAAGCATTTAACAAGATTTGGCATCACGATCTAATTCATCAACTATTTCAAGCAAATTACCAAAACCCTTCATCCTATCTCAACTCTAAATTCAGAATAAAAATAAACAAAATCAGATCTACAGAAATAATAATCACAGGAGGAGTCCCCAAGGTTCCCTGATATTCTCAATCTACATGGCAGATCTTTATGAAATGTCGCAACCATCACCGCTCTCTACCAACTCCAAATCGCAGCTGGTAAATCTCCAACACAGAATAACAACAAAATAGAACTCCCTGTCATCATCATTAGGCAAAGCAAACCCAATAGAAGATGTGCACATATTCGAAAAACCTATACCCTGGCAAACCTCTGCCAAATACGAGGAATACAAATAGATAATGGCCTGCACTTCAGGATGCATGCAAATTACATCACCACGAAAGCAGCTCAAACTATTTCTGAACTCTAGTCCTCCTAAACAGAACGGTCACTGAAACATAAACAAGATCTTGCTCTACAAAACTGTGATAAGACCTCTTCTAAAGTATGCCTCACCAGCATGGGGACATGCCACTGAGAGGAATGTCAGGAAGTTGCCAATAATACAAAATAAATGCCTGAGGATAGACTCAACAAGAATCATCAGTTGCATCGCAATACCAAGATACCAGACATAACATACGATCCTTCCTAAGACTACTGCCGAAACGTTTTTATAACTACCGACAACCAATCCAATCAAATAATCTGCAGTTAACTACAGCTCACATGAATTCTCAAAATATACAAGACAGAAATGCAATCTAGCAGACAACAGTAAAAATCTCATCTTATTTCTAATCTCTTGTAAGGCTTTGTCTTTATCGAATCCTGTTAATAACAATTAAAGGATGCGCGTAATTGGACTATATAAGAAATGAAGACATTAGAAAAGATCTAGATATTTACGACGTAAATAAAAAGGTCAAGGAATACAGAGAGAAATAGATAGATATCGGCTACCAAAAGAGGAGGATCGAAATAGACCAAAAGGAAAGAGAGAGAAAGGAAGACCAGCTGCAAGATGGAAAGACCAGTGAAGACGAATGTATGAAAGTATATTTTTCAGCAACTTCTTCCGAATATCATTCATATACTCCGCTGTCCCTCATTCTTAGCAGAATCTGGAAGATATTATATTCGTTACAAAAGTCTCTGGGGGTTTTCTCGTCCTCCATAGCAGCAAGAGCCTGAACAAAATTATTTCTTAAATAAATAATATGCCTTGAAGGTAGCAATAACACCCTGGTCTATGGGATGCAGAGTGAAGTGGTATTCAATGAACCAGTAATGAGATAGCTGTGGTAAAAACGATGGTTGTAAGTCAGAGACTAACTATATATTAAAGTGATCGTTTTTTTTTTTTTTTTTTTTTGTCGATTTCGCAGATGGAAACACCCTTTTTAAAAGAGCGATTTTTAAACTACTTAACCATGTGTTAGTTAATCGAATCTTTTATCGAGGAATGCATGCCTTACTTCATGTAATATATATCTGTTATATTATTCTGTAGACTGGTCCCTCCTCTTCTTTCTTTGCTTTCTTTCCCAGCAGGTGGAGAGGATGTTGCGAGTGGGACCACTGAATGTTGGAAGCATGACTGGAAGGGGAAGAGAGGTGGCAGACATGATGAGGAAGAGGAAGTTGGACATTTTATGTGTGCAGAAGACAAGGTGGAAAGGCAAAGGAACTGGGAGATGGATATAAATTGTTCTACTCTGGAGCGAATAACGAGGGAAGAAATGGTGTAAGAATTGTGGTGTGTGGCAGAATGAAGGGTGAAGTACTGGACGTGGGTGAAAGGAACGACAGGATCATGCGAATGAAATTGGGTCTTGGAGAAGAGCGGGTAGTCGTATTATGTGTATATGTCCCGCATGTTGGTTGTACAGCAGAGGAAAAAGATGAGTTCTGGAACGCGTTAGATGAAGAAATGAGGGAATTGGAAGAAAATGAGATGGTGATTGTCGGAGGCGACTTGAACGGGCACATAGGAAGACAGAATAGAGACTGTCAAAGGGTGCATGGTGGCCACGGAGTGGGAATGATGAACCAGGAAGGAGAGAGGGTTGTGGACTTTGCAGTAGCGTTTGATCTGGCAATTGTGAACTCGTTTTTCTTCAAGAGGGAAGAACATTTGATAACATTTAGAAGTGGTAACAACAGCTCACAAATCTACATTTTGACTAGAAGAAAACATCTCAAGGTTGTTTAAGATCATATATTGTGACAAATTGTAAAGTAATTACAACAGATCAAGTAGCACAACAACACCGACTGCTGTGCGCATACCTTAAAATAAGATCGAAGATAAGAACTTCTGGTTGCCATGGGATGAAGACAATTAAGTGGTTTTGCTTAAAAGAGGAGAGTGTGAGGAATCGTTTTAGGGAGAGAGTGTTAGAGAGGATTTCGGATGGACTGGAAAGTGTACAAGATTGGTGGAAACATAATTCAAAAGGAATCCTGAGCTGTGCAATCGAGGTGCTTGGTGAGACATCTGGAAAGATTAGAGAGCAGAAGGAGGGTTGGTGGTGGAATAATGATGTACAAGTGGCAGTGACAGTTAAGAGGAAGGCAAAGCAGAAGTGGGATGAGTCAAGAGTGGAAGAGGACAAAGAGGTGTACAAAGAGAGAAAGCAAGAAGCCAAGAGAGTTGTGGCACAGGCGAAGGCCATGGCATATCAAGATCTGTATGATCAATTAAAAACAAAGGAAGGACAGAGAAAAATTTACCAACTAGCGAAATGTAGAAATAAAGCAGCTAAGGACATCTTACATGTGAGGCAGATCAAAGATGCTGAAGGAAGAGTATTATAGAGGGATGTGGACATAAGAAACAGATGGAAAATATACTTTGAGGGACTTTTGAATGAGGAAAATGCAAGGACTCACAGAGGAGATGGGCAGCCTTCTGAGGGGATGGTGCAGAACATCAATAGAATGGAAGTGATGGAGGCCATGAAGAGGATGAGGAATGGAAAAGCGGTGGGCCCGACAAAATTCCAGTGGAGGCATGGAAGGCACTGGGGGAAGATGGATTTGACCTGCTGTGGGACCTGTTCATGAAAGTTTGCCAACAGGAAAATATACCCGAGGAATGGAGGGAGAGTACTCTTGTTCCCATCTACAAGGGTAAAGGGGATGCACAAGACTGTGAAAATTACAGAGGAATAAAGTTGATGTCCCACACAATGAAGATCCTAGAAAGGGTTCTTGATCTTGATGATAGATTGAGGGAGGAGGTGGAGATTGCAAAGGAACAATTTGGCTTCATGCCTGGTAGATCAACAACAGATGCTATCTTTGGGTTACGACAGATGATGGAAAAATATCGAGAGAAACAAAGGGAGCTACATCTGGTATTTATTGATCTGGAGAAAGCATACGATAGAGTGCCAAGGCAAGAAGTCTGGAGGTGTCTGAGGGAGAAGAAGGTGCCAGAGAAATATGTCAGGTTGGTGTGGGAAATGTACAGAAATGTGAAGACAAGTGTTCGGATCTGTTTGGGACAGACAGAAAGTTTTCAAGTAACAGTTGGCTTGCATCAAGGGTCAGCATTAAGTCTGTTTCTGTTTAATATTGTGATGGAGGTGGTAACAGAGGAGGTGAGAGAAGATGCACCTTGGACAGTGTTGTATGCAGATAACATCTTGCTGTGTGTAGATTCAAGAGAAGAAGCGGAAACTAAACTGGAAAGGTGGAGAAAAGTACTGGAAGAGAGAGGTATGAGACTGAGCAGAAATAAGACAGAGTACATGTGTTGCGCAGTGAGCGGTGGCCAGGAGACAGATCTGGAGCTGGAAGGAAATGTCATCAGGAAGGTGAGAGACTTTAGATACTTAGTTTCAACAGTGGAAGAAGATGGAGGAGCTGAGAAGGAAGTGGAATCAGGATACAAGCAGGTTGGAGGAACTGGAGGGAGATGGCTGGAGTGTTATGCGATAAGAGGGTGCCGATCAATCTGAAAGGCAAAATTTATAGGACAGTAGTGAGGCCAGCTATGACATATGCAATAGAAACTGTGGCCCTGAGGAAAAATAACAGCAGGATGGAAGTAGCAGAGATGAGAATGCTTAGGTGGATGTGCGGTGTGACCAGAAAGGATCATCTGAGAAATGACTATGTCATGGGAACAGTGAAAGTTACGAACTTAGGAGCGAAAATACAAGAGGCAAGGTTGAGATGGTTTGGTCATGTGATGAGGAGGGAGGACAAATACGTGGGAAGAAGGGTCATGCAGATGGATGTGCAAGGAAGGCGGAAGCGTGGGCGGCCAAAGAAGAGATGGAGGGAGCTGGTAGAAGAGGACTTGAAGATGAAGAACTTGGATGTGGTGACAGCCCAAGACAGGAAGGTGTGGAGGAGACTCATAACAAACAGTGACCCCACTTAAGTGGGAGAAGCTGTAGAAGAAGAAGAAGATCGAGGAATGCATATAGCAGGACTTGCTGCTGCTTTTATTATTATTATTTTTTTATTTTATTATTGACAGAAGTATGACAAGAAATCCGAAGAGTTTTTGCCAGTTATGGGTTTGTTGAATTTCTGCAGTAAAGCGTATATTCTACTATATGAATGAATAAGATATTTTAGCAGATCTTTCCTTCGACGTAACAGTGAAACTTTTCAAGAATAATTCATTACTTGATAAATTTTGGGTAAAAATTCATTGCAAACAGCATTTCAGATATCACTCCGATATATGTGGCGAATGTTATGAATTAACTTTCATTTAAGCGAAAGTGAATTTGTAACTTTCACTACAAGAAATAAGCATCGAAATATGATGAACCTGAAGACTACTTTAATATATCGAAGATTGTTAATCTATGTTGTTCAATGCTATTTTATATTTCTCATTGAGATTTGTGCATTTAGTGAACAATTTTATTAAACTGACTTATTTGTAGAATAGTAATGCTACTTGATTATTTGTAAGATTAGGCATGGTATGCTTTATAGGCTTAGCCGAAATTAATGTGAAGATATTATAACAGGAAAAAAAAGGTTCCTTCTGTGACCTACTCGTAAACCCAGGACTAATTTAACAAAGAAAATTGCTGCACTGTTCACAAAGGTTGTCAAAACAGTAATCTATTCTTTGCTAAACAACCTCAGGTTGAGGACGATCGTTTATACATCTAATGCGTTGTTGCTACTGTTGAACCACGTACTATGGAAATGACTGCAGATAGCACAAAAAAAGTTTCGCAGTAGAATTATTATTATTTTTATTATTATTATTCGTGTACGAACAATTCATCCCGGGGACAATTCATCGCGTGGACAATTCACCACCGAGGCAATTCATCGCGGAGAAAATTCATCGCAGGAAAAATTCATCACAGAAAAATTCATTGTGTGAACTATTGATCGCTGAAAATGTTATTCTCTAGAAAATTTGAAATGATACTGCATTGATACCGATATATGAAAAAAGCAACCGTAACCATTATATGAGGATAAGGTGGTTGACCCTATGCCTCCAAGAGTATCCTATATCTGTAGAAGCGTTATCTTCTCAGGGCAGGTTTGCTGTTTGCTTTCTTGCTTGGCTTGTGGGAGGAAAAACCCCACATAAACTGGGGAGAAAAACTCTGCAGTCCTCTCCCAAAACCGGCTAACTTCGCTTTGTCTGAGAAAGATCCTACACCTCACGTCAGCGAAGGGAATCGAACCCAGGACATTCCTTTCTCAGGCATATGGTTGTGAAGCAACCAGCCACTGGGCTAACCACGCGGACTAATACAAAGATGCGTAATAAAATTATTATCCTATTTGTAGTGAAATTTATCTTACACTACATTTACTTTTTATTGCATTTACCCTGCGATAAATTGTCCTTGAACCATTATTATTATTAGTAGTAATAGTAGAAGAGACCATCAGGGACTCATTGAGGGAAGCCATACTATTCGCACCAGCCGTCATGCCTGTTCTTGAATTCCTTCATGCTACTTGCAGACACAACATTCAACGGCTATCCAATCATGCACTATCCTACGAGAGAAAAATCTAGCCTTCACCAGCATTCATTCTCAAATTCCATCGAAGTCCTCGCATCCTTTTCCCACCCTCCATAAAATAAAAAATCCATCTACTGAAATTCTGTGTAACCCTTTCAAAAGTTTGTAAGTCTCAATCATATCACACCTCTTTCTCCTCTTTGTAAGTGTCTGCAGTCATCAAATTCTCCATCTGTATTCTGGTTTTGCACTCTCTCCACTGTATCAGAATCACCACAGGCACCAAGTGTCCAGCAATAGTCCAAGTGAATTATTGTGAGGTCATTTATTATATTAGCAGTTATTTTGTATCATTAGTGACTATCATTATTAATCACTGTAGAGAGAGTAAACTGAATTTGCGATCTTCAACTTATTATTATTATTATTATCATCATCAGCTGATGCCTTTTATTCCTGTACAGGGAACAGGTGAAGCCGCTTTAGCCCTAAGTAACTTCTGAGACTGAGTGGGCAGTTCAGTCTTCACTGGTATGTCCAAGCCCCTCACGAATTTAATCGGAACGCAGTGAAGAGACGGGTAACAAGTGCCGCCATCTCATGGTACTTAGCCCTAACACTATTTTTAATGTCTGAAAATAGTGTGGGTTCGACAATCGATTTTCTTGAGTTTATGGGACAAAAAACCTGAGTTTCCAGGAGAAAAAACTTTCCTTTGCCAGAGATAGACTAACTCTGAAACTCATCGTAAATAGGCTTGGAAAATGTTCCTCTAGTCGGTGACTAGATTCGAACCAAAGTCTTCCCTCGTATGGTCAAGCGTCATTTAGTGGAAACTCCACTTCCATTGAACTACACAGGCTACTAATATTACTATTACTATTATGGAGCTAACTCGTCCATGGAGTCAGAAAACTCATCATGGGAGATGCATTATTCACACAATACCACTGATGAAGCACTCACAGAAACCTATGGCAACCCATTCATCACCATCTAAGCAAAAAATCTAGTTCCAACACCCTTGTAAGTCACACTTTTAAACAATTTCCACTGGTGATCCCTTGTTCTCACCCTTCTTTGCCACGTATGAAAGAAAACTTCAGTGTTAGTCATATAAAACCTCCTTAGTAACTTAAATGATTTTTATCACGTTTCCTCTTTTCACCTATCAGGTAAGCCTATAGACTGTCAATCTATTTTCAGGTAGCATTCCATAGACCTTGCAAAATCTTTGTCACTCCCTCTGCATCCACTTCACCACTTCTTCGTCTCTTCGGAATCCGGGAGTGTAGATCGGCGCGCAGTGTTCCAAATGTGGCATTATTAAAGCCTTATGTAGGGGAAACAATAACATCTCTATCCATACTTGTTAGTGTTCATTAACATCCACATAATCTGATGTGCTGTTTTGTTTACCTTCGCAATGTCTTCTAAACTTCAGCTCTTTGTCCACAATCACACCCAACTCCCTGGCATCACCAGTTTCCTGCAGTTTAGTTCTATCAATATAGTACACAGCTTGTGATCTCTTCTTCCCAAAGTGCATCACCTTATACTTGTTCACATTAAACTGGTAGTCATTTACCTTTTACCGTTGCCCATGTTACTAGTCGATACATATTGTCTTCCTGCAGGATCTGTGCATCACCTTGATTTCCATCGCTCTTCTCAGTTTAGTATTGTCGGTAAGCAACTGAATAATTCCTGTCAAATCATTTCCTGTATCACTGATCAGTGGCACATAAGCACTGCGACACTGCAGCACCCCGCAAGGAAAAAACGAAAAAATTAAATTTTGTTTGTGCTTATAAATAATAACAATGCTTACAACCTTAACAACATTATATAAATGCAATACAACATGTTAAAGGTTACAGCTTATGTTTCGACATTGATTGAATAGTTAATAATTGGAATTGTTCGATTAATGCTTTAGATTACCAAACAAATGCACTGCGATCTAACGCAGTGTCAGAATTATCACAATCGGCAAACTGAAGCTAGCCTCGCCGATATTCGTTTGCACTTGTCACTGCACGTAACAAGGGAATCCGACACTGCTCTAGGAGCAGTGTCGCTACAGATGAATTGTATGCATGCGCGCGTTATTTCTGTGAGATATGAAACTTATTATTGGTGTGTGTTCGTGGTGAGGGTGAAATATTTTTGGTAAATCTTATGTTAAAATAACATATAATTATTTATTTATTATAGATAGAATGCTGAATTTTCAATTGAAAAAAAAAAAAAAACATGATTTCGCAAATTACAAATTTTAATGAAAAGGTTATTGAAAAATTTTGTCAAGGCAAAAATAAAAGAATGGATTTTATTTTCAAATAATATTTTTAATAAAGCAAATTTTTTATTATGTAAATTTACTTATTAATGAATTGGTTACTGATTAGTAAAAAATGAATTATTTTTCTTATTTTGTATATGTAGCACCCCCACTTAAAATTTTCACTGGCCGCCACTGTTGATCTATTAATCAAACAACAGAAAACCAAGTACCGAACCCTGTTGTACACTGCTGGTCACCTGTCTTCTCCTGGACTCAATTCCTCCATAAACCACTCGTTGATATCTATGTCGGCCACTCTAATCCAAATCACCAAATTCATATCCTTCCCCACTTGCTCCAATGTATGCATTGGAATTCGATGTGGAATCTTGTCAAAAGCTTTTGCGATGTCTAGCAATATCGTTGAATAGCCATTTCCCTTGTCCAACTCCATTGTTACTTTATTATAAAAAAGTAAGCAGATTACTAAGACAAGACCTACCTTTCACAAAACAATATTGTCCCTTTAAGGTATCACATTCCTATCTACCCAGTCCTGAATTATGTCTTTGACCAATTTCTCCAATACATTATCCACCACTCCTGAGAAGCTGATTGGCCTACCTATCGTTCGCTAGTCTTGGAGCAACTGGACTATTTTACCCTTTTCACACTCCATTGGCACCCTCCCAGTACCAGGCCCGTTTCTATATTTTGCGGAGCCCTGTGCGAAATGGAAAAGCGGGGCCCCTGAAATGAACATGAATACATGCATTTCATGTGCACTGGATTTTGTTCGCGCGACTTTAATCTTTCACTTACATGTCGCCAGTCAGAAAAGCCATTATTAGATAAAAAATTATCATCAGAAGAAAATAATTTGCAACAAAAACAAAAAAGAGTTGGAAGAGTTTGAATATACAAAGCCATCTTCTGTTTTGCTTCTCTCCGTTTGCAATTGTCCTAACATAGTGAGCTAGGGAAAAACACCTCTTGTTGTCATCTTTTGGAAAATCATTTTCAGTCGGAGGAGACGGTGGACCACGTTGTACGATTTGTGTTAGTGTTGCGTTGTTCAAAATTTTGGGCCATGTTGCTGGATCATCAATAGTAAATAGTTCACCTTCCTCTGGTGTCTCAGTTTTAGGATCTTCAATACTCATTGTTTGACCAAACGAGTCATGTTCTCCGCTTCCTTTGAGTATTTCAGAACTCTCATTATTAATTAATGTTGAAGCCGAAGAACTGTTTGTAGTTATTTCAGAACTACCGTTATCAACTGATATATCTGAACAAATATATGAGTTCAACTTCATAAATTTAAATAGTGAATTTCTTTGACGTTCCTCAGCCGCTTCTTTTTCTTGTTTTTGCTTTCGTTTTTCATGCCCACTGGGGTATTTTCTTCCATAATAATCTCTCTCACGACTAGTCATACTCTAGAATTAAATACGATAGATTTAATTATAAAATAAGTCAATAAATTAAAACAAAATTACTTACCTGATAAATAAAATATATCTAAAATAGATAATATTAGAAAATAAATAAATTAATATAGATTGAAAACTGCTACGGAAGAAAAATTCTGTTGTCGGATAACCTAAAACCAATTTACAAAATATATTTTTTAAGATGTTTTGCAAGTAATGTCACATAAAAAAATTGCCATGACAGTACGTGTATATACTTACTTGTTAATAAAATCATAAACTAAAATCAAAAAACTCCTTAAAATTATTAAACACCTGTTTTAAAATGCACTTTTCCCTATTTAACACTACTTTGTACGATATTGTTATATATCTTACAGTAGTTTCAAATACTACCGCTCTAGCGCTACGATCTTATTTCGCTTACTATAACAACAATAGTTGGTTGTAAAATTATATACATATATTTTTCTATATAATAATATTTTTTATATAATAATTACAATATTAATTTATATAATAATTAAAAAAATTAATCGATTTTCTTTTTTCAATATTTTTGCGCTTTGTAGGGTTTTGTGCCACCGCACAGTTTGCACACCCATGAATACTGCCTTGCCACTAAGACTTAAATTTAACAGCTTGGTCAGAGGAGGTGATAATTCCCCTCCATATCCTCGTAATATACTGCTGATATGCTATCTAATTCCATGACTGTGTTTGTATTGAGATTCTGCAATATTTTAAGCAACTTGATTTCTTCAACCTTTATTCTCCTGTTGGTCACTGTCACATGTGGCATTTGAACTACTTAGATGGTACACCCTTGTAAAATGCTCGCTCAGTAATTTAACTATTTGGTTTGGTTTTGTTACCGCCCTACCATCAGCACTTTATTAAATTCATTCTTCCATAATCATTCCTCCTTAATAGGATTAATAGGATGTGGATTCCTATATTCGTTGTTATTTGTATCATTCGCAATTTTATTTTTATTTATTTATTTATTTACTTTTTATATTGTTTTCGCTGATTTTACAGGAAAAACGATTCGATTCAAACAAAACTGAAATTTCCTGATATATTTTCGTTCTTAATATTAGATTTCATGAAATTCCATTTAACCAAAGTAAAGCTTTGTATCATTTCGAATTGTGTTTCCATATTTTGCCATTAAAAATAGTCCGATTAAAATCAAAGCTGAGGTCACTCGAGAAATATTAAGGGGGAAAAAATCGAAATAAACAATTATCCGTAAAAATCCGTGCAGGGAGCGTGCAAGAGTTTTTTTATTCCCGGACTTTTTAGCATTCAGAAAGAAGGACAAAATGAACCTATCAGGTACTTAGTTTAATAAAAATATATTTAAAAAAATCGTAAGATGCAAATTGCTTCATTCATAAAAGTATATAGGTCATTCGAAATTATCAACTGAAAATGTTAGTATAAAACCTAATGAGTGAAATCATTCATTGGTAACGACCTATTTGCTGTTCGTCTTCTGTTAAAAAGAAGCAGACAAAAAAATCTAGGACGAAACTCTTATCTTATCACTGCGGGAGCTCATTTTTAGATGTTTTTTTTTTATCTGTCTGAGTTAGTCGACCCTAGGTAGCAGTAGTAGAATAGTTTTCGATAACTATAAATATTTATTATCTTGTATTTATGCTACCAGCAGAATATTTTTAAGTGCATTTTTATTACACCCTACCGTTCACTCACAACTGTCGCCCTAGTGACACTGGCAATCAGAAATACTACCGAAATCTGCAGAAATTCAGTAATTTAAAGTAGTTCGATCCACAATGCTCCGCAATGCATGCAAAACATTTGAACAAAGAAAAGTTTTGCATGCATTTCGTGCTAATAATTTCGCAATAGAAAAGTGTAGTTGTTTAAATGCACCGAATTAAACACATGAGAATAGAAGCTGACGTAGTCCTGTAAGAGAAAATTATGGAATCACGCTAAAATTAATTCTAGGAATAATTTACTAATTCTATGTTTCGTGGAAGTTATTTACGGTTTTGGTCTGTTTTCAGTAAGTAAAATCGTGCCTTAGAATTTCGCAATGCCTTATTATAAATAAGTACATCTACACGCGTTTTTTAATTCCCGGAATGGAAACGTTAAATTCATATTTAATTATTTCATAAATTTCAACCATTTTAATGGATACTTTAATTCACAATAGTAAACAGCTGAACGAATAGTGCGCCCTCCGACTGAAATCGAAATTCGACAAGAATCTTTCTGTGACGTTTTCGATCATAACTGAGTTAACTGATCTCATGCCGGGGTAGCAGAGATTTTTTCTCTTCCGCAAACGTTTTGCAAAGATGTGTATTTTCTATATATATATATTATTAATTGAGTCAGAGTAGATCAATCAAGTGTGTTCAGTGTTTAATAGTTTCATTAATAAATAATTTCATGGATATTACATTGCTTGATCAGAGCAAACCAATTACAATTGAGTGTCATCTCTTGAATCTTGTTCTATTGTCCTGGCTTCTTCCTCGAACCTTCTTATGTGACTGTTATATATGCAATACACGGCATTTTTCTGCAGATAGCATTCTGTTTATCCATGTGTGATACAGATAGATAATCCTCACTTTATTTGTGACCTCTTTTTCTGAAGGACTTTGATATGCTCTCCTTTGCGATTTCTCTCTGTCCTGCGTAATAAATGTCACATGCACAATAAATTTCATGAATACCTGGTTTCTTCATGGTGGTCTGACGAGGTGTCACGGATATAAGACTAGAAGAAATGCTATATGAACATGAAAGCACTTTTGATTCCAGTGTTCTTTAAAATATCTACTAGCTTGTAGGTTACGTGTTTTATTTATTGGATATTTTTTTAGTGAACCATCTTCATAATCATTTCTTTTCAACATGTGTTTAATGTATACAGTTCTTGCGTTCATTATTTATTTATTTATTTATTTTGGCTTGTATGCTACTCACCTGGTATCTCTTCAGCGCTATAGATGCATGCCTCTATTCAGTAGATCATATAAAATTCGCAAACATAGGAGAAGATAACAATGGACAGCTAAATTCTTCGTTATCTCAGCTCCCATTATACCATTCATGGTCCACAGCGGTTTACTTAACCGATCCCACCAGTGTTTGAATGCAATCGGCGAAAATATTTTTATTTATTTACTTTATAAGACGAATCCACCCATGAAAAGCCATAAACCTATACTACATTAGCATCATAGGCAGAATAAAGGTTAGAAAACCTGGCAACCCTATTCTATAGAACAAACATGGACCCTTTTCAGGTCACTTCAAAGTCTATTATGCAGGGTATTTGTTTCGCACTGGACGATGAAATGCATCTAGCACCTATAGACATTCCCAAACCTTTATGTCCAGGGTGGATTCGGACCCATAACCTGTTGAAAGGACAGCAGATACGTATGCTATCCTCTCAATCAACCAGTTGTGGACACACTCGTGCAGTTGCTCTTAATATTTCCAGGACAACTGATCACTTCATAAAAAGAGACCTTACCAAGTTATAAATGTTTTATTTTATTTTATTTATTTTTCTTTTACCCTCTACAGTCGGTAACCAGTTTTTGTTCTGATTAATCATAAATTCTCTTCATATTCTCCACCCATTCGATACTATATAAATCCCAAATCCACCCTCTCGTACAATACTGTTTTCATACTTAGAGCTCATGCATCAAAATCCTCCTTAAAAATGCTTAATGATACCAGAAAAGAGAAACTCACTCTCTATATTGTTCTCAGAGACAACGTTCTGTTTCTGCATTATACATCTTCTGTTGGTATTTTAATAATGCTGAATTGACTGCTACTGTTCTGTCTGTTTCCCCTTCAGCTTCAAAATACACGAGCAATTGCTGTTGACTGGCCAATATACCGAAACCAGTTCTTTTTCTCAAACTTCATTTGACCTGCCTCGTGGTACTTGAAGTACAAAGCCACGAGAGACTCCATGGATGGAGAGTGAAACCGTCTTTCTTCCAGGAAATAAAGCACGATTGTTTTGGTTGCATTGAATTTCACTAAACAATTTTCATCCAAGCTGAAAATGGCCTAGAAGGGCAGTGTTTAAGACATTAGCCATAGAAGATTAGCCATTCCATTCTTCATAAATGATAAAGAAGAATGGAATGCAAAGATATGAACAGGATTGGATCTTAAGGAGATATTATTAATCTAAGGGAGAACGAGTGTAGATAAAAGCAGTCTTGGTGTTAAGGAATTGAAGAAAAAATCAGATAAGAAAGAACCATCGACCATGACCCACAATGAACGACCAGAGTAGAAGCTGGCAATCCACTCAAAAAGGATAGCAAGGGAACCATAAGATGGAACTTTGGATAGAAGATCACAATGTCAGACGCGATCAAATGTCTTGGAAATATCCACAGTGATTACACGAGTTGTTCAAATCTTTCCATGGCCCATGTCAAAAGGTTAATAAAGTTCACGAGGTCTTTTGTAGAACGACAATGGTGGAATCCATACTGATGTAACTAATTAGCAGATGGGTTCTAGATAGTAAAGATAGTTGTTTATGACCTTCGTTGTCGCTTTCGACAGCATTGATGTGAAGACAATAGGACAATAGTTTAAAAACTTGCTTCGGTACTCTTGTACTGGGTGATGAGTGTGACAGCTTGTATAGGTGATACGAGAGAGGTGTTAATTCTGGAGCCCAAGTTCGTAGTACAACTTCAGAGATACTATCTGAGCAGAGGACTTAGTATCAATGAATTTTTTTCTGATAGCCATTGTCGAAAGATTAGATGAGGCATAGTGAAGGTGGTTTGTGGAATAGTAGGAGGAGATTTTCATTTGTCATCTAAATAATGTAGATTAGAGGAGAACATCAAGCGGTCTGCTTTATCTTTAGATGTTGCTATTGTTACATTATGTTTTTGTGTGTGTGTGTGTGTGTGTGTGTGTGTGTGAGAGAGAGAGAGAGAGAGAGAGAGGAGCAAACATAGTAGGACAGAAGTTTTGTCTAATGGCCTTGTCAAAGGATCAGAAGAATCGACCACTTTTTAAAAATGACCCAAGTTAGTGCATTTGACCCTAACAAAGGTTACTTTAGAATTGCTGCTGATTTTATTTTATTTTATTTTTTCTGGTTACGAGCTATAATGCAACCTGAGTGGGAGGCTATAGTTTTCAGCATGAGCTATTAGGTGTATACTTCATTGTTAACTTGGATTACTGTGGCACATTTGTGGAAAAACGAAGTTTTGGATAATATCCGCATATTTCAAAGCGGGATAAAGGCACTCATTGGAACAAAAATAGTTTCACTTGCTAGCATAATCAGTGCAAGTACTCGGATAAGGAGAATGGAAGCAATTCGACCATCAATAGAGGCATAGAAATGCCAAAGGATATCAGGCTGAGATTAGTTGGAAAAGGTTGATTTGCAGAAAAAAATATACATAGACAAGATAAGATTATAGTCAGAGTTGCTAAGAGGAGATCTCACATCAACTGCGTATTTGGAAAAAGTGGTTAACTGGGTTAAAGAAAGTTCCAGGATGCTGGGAGAATGGAATTATCTGGAATTCTGAGATGTACAATAACAATTTGGGTTCGATAATTACTGAAATAATTCGACTTCTCTTCCAGCTAGAGAAGAGGAGCCTATCAGAACTGCGTGTGTGTATTGAAATTCCCAAGGAAGTTTATCTCCCTGTTTGAATTATTAGGCTAAATCTAATCAACTTTTAAAGATAGATAGATAATCCAGCCCTGTATATATATATATATATATATATATATATATATATATATATGAAACGTACTGTTAACTCGGGGTTGGGATATGTTCATTTTTCTAAATTAACTGACTTAAACCCGAGAATTATAACACAATGACATTTATTTAAAAAAAACGCAACATGTTTCGTCAAGAATGACTTCTTCAGGCGATAAGAACATAGAAAAGATAATAAAAGACACTTAAATTAACATTGACACACTCCAAAGCTATACAATTACAAAGCCATTAATTGTATAGCTTTGGAGTGTGTCAATGTTAATTTAAGTGTCTTTTATTATCTTTTCTATGTTCTTATCGCCTGAAGAAGTCATTCTTGACGAAACATGTTGCGTTTTTTTTAAATAAATGTCATTGTGTTATAATTCTCGGGTTTAAGTCAGTTAATTTAGAAAAATGAATATATATATATATATATATATATATATATATATATATATATATATATGACAGAATGATCATTGACTCGGTTAACATACATAGTTTTATGAAAAAAAATTGAATGACTAGAACCGAGATTTAATTAAAAAGGTTTTAATATAAACACACTACTAGTTTCGGCCTGTAACAGCTTTCTTCAGGTGACATTATAAAAGAAAAAACACTAAACTTTGAGGGTTAAAAGACTATGAACAACATAGACAGTCTTTATACATAATTAGCATGAAAACGTTGTAGTTGTATTTGAAGCTGTTCTTTCATTTGTTGCATTGTTGGAAGAGTGCGTGCTTGCTGCATCACGTGAACGCCAGTACATGATTACAGCTGAATGACTATCCGGGAGGTTGTAGCTTAAGTTGTTCACGTGATGCAGCAAGCACGCACTCTCCAAACAATGCAACAAATGAAAGAACAGCTTCAAATACAACTACAACGTTTTCATGCTAATTATGTATAAAGACTGTCTATGTTGTTCATAGTCTTTTAACCCTCAATGTTTAGTGTTTTTTCTTTTATAATGTCACCTGAAGAAGGCTGTTACAGGCCGAAACTAGTAGTGTGTTTATATTAAAACACACTACTAGTTTTTAATTTAAAAAAAATTTAATTTAATTTTTAATTAAATCTCGGTTCTAGTCATTCAATTTTTTTCATAATATATATCCATGGAATGTGAGGACTCATCGCTACAACCCCTTTGCAGCACCATATTACATTGACTGTCTACACAACGCAGCCCACTGTCATAATCCATTATCTGCATTATACCGTCTACCACCTATACTGCTATATAGTAATTCTCTCTATTTAACTGTGTGTGTGTGTGTGTGTTTTATCCGATTTGGGAAACAAAATACTTCTAAACTTCCATATGTTTGTCTCGAAGCCCTCAACTTTACTACAGAAAGTAAAAAACCGTTTTCATCATCATTACCAATTTCCTAATAAGTATCCTCAAGAAGTGTTCAGGCTGCTATGACAGCACTAACTTGAATAAGTGTACATTATTAATAATTTCCTATCAATAATTTTTCATTTTCCTCCAAATTAGTCTTATAAGTTGTCAGTATTCCAATATTTTTCATTCGAATTCCTTCTTCATATCTTCATTTTTAATATGATTCTGCCACTGAATGGAATCTGTTCAGGGCCCACTAATTATTTTCAGAAATCTCAGATCTACCTATTTTCATAGTTCTCGTTTCTTTATTGTTAATTGTCAAGCAATATTAGTTACGATTATTATTCAGTTTAGTTAGAGAACAATGGAGACTTACATTGGATGAATTTAGCAATAAAACATAATCTGCATAGATCAAAGAGCTAAGTTTGATATCTCCGATTCTATTATCACGTTTAATACCACTTTCTTTCATAATGCAATACATATATGATACATGACGAATACGAGTGGTGATATTGCAAATCTTTTCTTACCATTCATTTTACTTCAAATCATCTTCCTACATTTCTTTAAATTATAACTCCTAACTTACAAAATATCGACTATATAATGTCCTGTATAATGTTCCATGTACCACCATACAACTGTATAATGTCTTAAAAAACTTTTATCTGTTAACCTTGTCATATACCTTTGCCAGATCTACAATACTAAAGTTTCAGATGAGTGCTATATTCCTACGATTTCTCAACTATTTTGCCATAAAGTAAAAATCTGATATTGACATCTCTGTTCGGACTGAACCCGGCTTATTATTCTCCAAATTTCTGTTACACGTTTTTTCTCAGGATGGAAATTCCTCTGTAATTCTCACATTTAACTTTATTTCCCTCTTATAGATGGTACTATGACAGCTTAATTCCAATCATCTGAAATTCAACCCTCTAACCGGGCTCTCTGGCTAGACTCACCCCTCCCTTCATACAGTGTAGTCACTGCAAAACTATTATACTTCCATATTTAAGTATTTCTAATAGAATATCATCTACTCCTATTTCAAGTTTTTGACGACTTTTTCCACTTCAAGTATTGATATGTACTTCAGTTTGCATTCCTTTTGAAAATATTTTAATAGTGTTTTAAATTAATTACTCCATACATCTAGGATATTTTCGTATCTCCTTTATAATCTCTGATTTCTTTTATAGTACTCTTTTCTCAATTTCTAAGTTTTTTCAATAGCCTCCAGAACATTTAACCATCTTCCTGATATTTATTTTCTATATTCTTACCAAAGTCGTCTCATGAGTTTTGTATAGCTACTTTTACAGAAAGCTTAGCTCATTTACATTTTTCTTTGTATTATTTTAATGATTTGTCGAGTTTTTTTGCTAACAACTTTGGGTTGCTAGCAACTTCTTTTCCAGGATTGATTCTTTAACTTTTTGTGTCCAGTATGATGTTCTTATTTTTCTATCTTTGCAGACAACTTCGCCACATGCCTCTCTAGCTGAATCAATCGATGTTTCTCTTCATAATTTGCCAATGAGAATCCAAGTTTTGGTTCTTGTTTTTGGTCTGTTGCATTTTTCTTCAATACTGCTTGTATGGTTGAGTTCACAGTTTACTTGTAAAAGTTGCTCAACTTTAATTTTTTAAAAATCTTTCTTATGTAATGTTTTTTTTTTCAATGTGCTATTCAATTTTATCCTACTTAAAACTACGCGATAGTCATTTCCTATTTTCTCTTCACCAAACACACACACACACACACACACACACACACACACACACACACACACACACACACACACACACACACACACACACACACACACACACACACACACACACACACACACACACACACACACACACACACACACACACATAGTGGATCATAACCCAAAGAAATCCAGTTTTACTGCTGATCACAAGAATTATCCCACAAAAAAAAAAGTTCAAAAATCATAAAACAAAACAAAATCCAACCAAAAAACAAACTAAACCATCTCCAACAACCTACAAACTTTAATTTTTACCAAAAAAAGTTTCCGCATCCATTTCACCAACACCCGTGGCCTCAACAGTAATATAGACGATGTGCACCACCATCACCTACAGGCATCTAAACCAACGTTACTATTTCTTCCTATCAGAACACCCACTGGCAACCTCAATAACAATTGTCCACTTTAAATGCCAATTACACATCACAAATCTCTTTCTACCACAAAGTCGACACTTATGCGTTCATCAAAAATGACACACCGGGAAAGAGATTGCTGAACCTGAAATCCATACAATTTAATTTGAATCAGCACAAAATTTCCCTACCAATTCAACCTGCTCTTTTCATATGCGCTCTCTCTCTCTCTCTCTCTCTCTCTCTCTCTGAAGCTAGACTTTCTACAGTCGAAATATCCCAATATCAATCCTTCATGGGGAATTCAATATCCGCAACTCATATTGCTTTCCCTTCTTCAGTTTCACCGATCAAGCAGGCAGGTAGGCCAAGTGTTTGCCATTAGTAATGACCTATCACAGATCATCAGTCTTCCTACTAGGCGACATGACAATCCCCTGCAATTTGCAAACATACTTGACCCCTTCCTAACAAATTCCCCCTTCAGGGTATATTGTGGATGTACGTTCTCATCTTGGAAACTGAAATCACAACTTCATACAAGCCCCTTTTGCTATCGAACAACCTTCACCCACCAGTTCTCATTCGCGTATCTTTTGGCACTACAAAGCTGCCAAATGGAACATCCTAATTGACTTCTATTCCTCCTTGCAATGGTCCGAATTCTGCTTTAGGTCTTTTGATCCAAGCACCTGTTGAATCAGAATAACAGAAATCATCCAGACAGTAATCAAGTATTTCATCCCTTATTCACTCCAAATTCTCAGCCACCATCCAGATTTTTTTCTTTTACTGCCAACCTCTGCATACCACGAATGGCCCAAGAGTAAAACTTCAGCTGCTCACTCTATCCATACTTAAACTCACACCAGCTATAAAAAATCATCACTAAATTCGAGTCAGACTTTGAAAGGGCAAAATTCTGCAAACTAGACTCCTGTCCAAATGGCAGTCACTCCTTCTGGTCACTTGCCAAGGTCATTGAGCAAAACTTCTGCCCAACCAGATTTTTACCACTGACACATCTGGATGGTACTGCAGTTATCTCACCTGAAAATAAGGCCAATTTACTGGCATCACTCTTCCAATTCATGCAGTGACGACCTGGAAAAGTCCCTCCACTCCATTAAGAAGGGATTTCTCTATGTCATAAATAACCTTCCGCCGGAAAGAACAAGGTATCCCACTCATTGTGTTAAAAAACAGTGCCCCAGAACTAATACCTCTCCTGTATCACCTCTTCAATCCATCTTATTCAGCTAGGATTTACATACAGCATGGAAAAGAGGTCAACATCCAGTTCATCCCAAAGAAAGGTGATGAAAGTGAACTAACGAACTATTGTCCCAGTGCTCTCACTTTTTTGTTTCTCTGGAGAAGGTCATTACCAACAACTTAGCGACCAGACGGATTCCATCATTCGTGATCTACTGCCGCGATTACACAATTCGCGATCTACTAAAACCACCCACGTCTGGTCTCAAGCCATTGAAAAATTCTGAGAAACTCACATAATTGCTCTCGACATGTTAAAAGCATTTAATTGGGATTGGCATAGTGTCCTACTTAGTAAACTGCCATCCTCTCGACTTCCTTCCACACTCTGCAATTGGATCGCCAACTTTCTCACTGGTAGTTCGCTAGGTATCATTGTGGATGGTTTCCTCTCATCAGATTTCCCCCACTAAAGCATGAGTACCCGATTGTTCCATTATTTTATCTACTCTCTTCCTGTTGTATATAAATAACCTGATCTCACAGATCTGTCATCGTCTCCACAGCTTTGCTGATGACAGTACATCCGTTCTTCCTTTCATTTGTAAAATCTTGGAATTTTGAAGTATTAGAATCTTCATGATCCACCATGACCAATGTCCTGAAATCCAATCTCCTAGTTATATTTCAGTGGGGAATGAACAACTTTGTAGACTTCAATGCCACCAAACTCAGTCCTGTCTGATCATTCCCAAGATGTTCCTTCAATGATACCAAAATATCAACACACAATCTGATGTCCCTTTTTAGAATCACCTAAACCTCTGACCTTTTCTGGCACAAACACATTTCAATATAGCTTCTGCAGCTGCCACAAATCTTGGTGTACTTTTCGTACGAGACACTACTTCAGAGTTGCTAACTCTTTACATATCAATCCATCCAAGCATGTAATATGGCTCCCATATTTTCGGAAGGTTCACCAAAATCCTCTCTAATATGCTCAATTCTATCCAGAAGAGAACAATTTGGTTAATTAATGATCTCACTCTCACAAATCCACTTTAATTCCTCTCTCACAGATGTTTAGTTTCTGTCATGTGTCTCTTCTACAGGTACTTTCACTGACAGTGCTCTGCTGAATTGGCCACTATTATTCCTCCAAAATCATTAAAACAAGAGCCACTGTTAAGCAACATCGTTTTGCAGTACATCTTGAAAATCATCGAACCAACTTTACTCTCTCCTCTTTCATTCCCTCTACTTCTGTTCTTTGGGACTCTCTCTCTCTCCTACTCTGCCTTCCCCAAAGAATACAATTTTCAACTGTTCAAACAAAATAAGAAGATTCTTCCTTTCTTCTTTTCCTCTTGCCCACACATAGCACTAATGTGGTATAGGTCTTGTAGCCTTTTGTGTGTGGATCAGAGAACTCAGCAAGTACTTACCATTATTATTGTGCTTGACTTTTTCTTCAAAATTTCCAAAACATTTCTAAAAGCCTGGTGAGATTCGTTTCCTATCCTACTATTTAGATCTCCAACAAGGACCACTTTATCCATTTTCTTTATGTCAGCTACCTGGTCTAATGACTGGAAAAATTTTTTTTCTTTTTTTTTTTTTCAATTTATTTATTATTATTATTTTTTTGGAATTAGTAATCTCACCTGTTTTTATCTTGTTTGATTCAGTGATTCGAATTAAGTCCAATTCTTATACAAGTTCGAAAGCTGCTTTTGTTAAACAAAATTAATGAACCTGGAGTCTTTAAAAAAATGTATGACATAATTCTAAATTATTGTTTGAATTGTTGTCATTTCATTATATTTCACCTAACAGAAGACAGATTAAACGGTACACAGCTGCTTTTATTTTGTCGAATATTATTAAAATAAAAAATGACCAAATTCCAAAAGCTTTAGGAATTTTGCCATTTTATGTTATATTATGAATATATAATTAAATCGCAACCAGGAAAAGTCGTAAGTTTGTAAACTTATTGCATAGCACAGTGGTGCTAATGAATTTGCAATTTATGGAGCTTTCGATATATATGCATATTATTATTATTATTATTATTATTACGGGCAACTCCAGGTAGTCCTTAGACTCATCAAGGGAGGCCCCAAATCATATTCATCACAACTATTCGACATTCATACAGTATCTATCATACCTAGCCTTAAACTCATTCACTGTCACATCATCCACCACAGACTCTGGCAGCCCATTCCACTCATTCACCACTCTAAAAGTAAAGAACCAGGCTCTAACCCCTTTACTAACCACACTTTTGCCTGGTTTCCATAGATGTTCCCCTAGTCCTCCCACAACCAGCCCTGTTCTCAAAAATATCTTCTGAATTAATTTTATAGAAACCCTTCAGTAATTTGAATGTCTCAATCATATCTCGCTTCCTCCGCCTATCAACCAATTTTTGCAACACATAAATCCTCAACCTGTTCTCATAAGGTTCATTCCACAGACCTGCTATCATCTTGGTCACGCGCCTCTGAATCCTCTCAACCTCCTCTCCATCAAGAAGAAACTAGGTGACCAAATCTGGGCACAGTAGTCGAGATGGGGTCTTATCAAGGCTCGATACAGAGGAAAAATAACTTGCTTGTCTCTACTTGTCAACGTATACTTCAGCAACCAAGTGATTTGATGAGCTGATTTGGCCACTTTTGCAATGTGCCCCCTAAACTTCAACTCCTTATCTACTAACACTCCTAAATCTCGTGCCTCATGAATTTCCTGGAATACAGTTCCACCAATGTAGTAAACTGCTGCTAATCTTTTCATCCCAAAATGTATAACCTTACATTTTGCCATATTAAATTGACATCCATTCTCCTTAGCCCAGACCTCCAATTTATCCAAATCATCTGCAAAATTTTGACATAATCTGCATTCACTATTACTCTATCCAACTTTGCATGATCAGCAAACAAGTGAACTCTTCCTCTCAGATCCTTTCCTATATCATTAATGAACAAATTAAACAGCAGTGGTCCAAGAACAGATCCTTGTGGAACACCACTAGTCACACGCCGTCTTGTGGACTCTACTCCTGAATAAACCACTCTCTGATATCTCTTTGTCAACCACCCTCCTATCCATCTCACCAACCCTATATCCATCCCCACATGCTGCAATTTACTGATTAGAATTCCATGTGGAATCCTGTCAAAGACCTTAGCAAGGTCCAGTAGAATCTCTGTAAACCCATTACCCTTATCCAGTTCAGCCGTCAGTGTGTTATAATACGTGAGCAAGTTACTGAAACATGATCTATCCTTCACAAAACCATGTTTTCCCCTATACAGTATCCCATTTTCATCTATCCAATCTTGTATTTTCCTCTTGACTATTTTCTCCAAGACCTTGATAATGATTCCTGTTATGCTGATTGGTCAGTAATTTTCAACAGCAGCCTTGGAACCACCTTTATGCAGCGGAACTATTTTCCCCTCTTTCCACCTCCTTGGGACTGACCCAGACCCGAGACTCAGATTAAACAAAATGGTCAAGGGCACTGACAATTCTTTAGCCGCTTCACATACAACACGAGCTGGTATACCATCCAATCCCACAGATGTATTGACATTGAGGTTCTGTAATAGATTATTTACCTCTACTTCGTTCATCTCAATTCCAGTATAAGCTGTTGGTTCTTCCATTCCTGCAATGTCACCACCTGGATGATATACTCTTGCAAAGTGCTCGCTCAGTAATTCCACTATATCAACTGATTCAGTTACCTCCCTACCATCGGCATTCTTTAAAATCATTCTGCCGTGAATATTTTTAATTTTACTTGCGACATATTGAAAAAAAAAACTGTTTGGGATTCTCTTTAGCCTGCATGGCCAATTTTCTTTCGTAGTCCCCTTTTGCTTTTCTTACCACCGTTGTTACCATCCTGGCCTGAGCTTTATACTGTTCCTGCACCTGCTGGTAACCATTCTCCTTAAATTCCCTCCACAATTGTTTCTTTTTTTACAGCTCAAGCTTAATAGTGTTATTCATTTATTTAACCCCTACTTGATTTATTATTCGGACTCTTGGTATACAGTCAACCATTGCCTCCTGCAAACACTTGTTAACCACCTCCCATGCACTATCAACATCCTGCTCTTGCAGTTTTACATGCCATGGCACTGAGCCAAGCACACTCCTAAGCTTGTCATACTTACCAGCCCGGTAGTTCCACATGTACCCTGTCTTAATTGTAAATTCCACTCCTTTAGCCACCTCCCAAGTCATGATCTTATGGTCACTCTCATCAATTGGTGGCAACATGATCATGTTCGTTACAGCCACATTCTCAGTTGCAATTACTAGGTAATGCACTCTCTGCCCCCTGGTATTTTCCACTACATGCTGTCGCAGATAGTTGTCCCTTAATAACTGCATAAAATCCAATTCCTTCCTCCCATGTGCCCTCTCCTCTTTCCAGTCAATGTTACCATAATTGAAATCACCCATAATAATTACCCTCCTTCCACTCATTTCTTCTATTTGCCTATGCATACTATCCCCACCATCTATTCCATCACCTGGTCTATAGCAGCACCCAATTGTATATTTTGTTCTGCTAGACTATCTCACACCAAATAGCCTCAAATGTGCTCTTTTCTCCATCCTGCAGTTCAACTTCTATACTCCTTGGCTGCACCTCATCAGCTATCATCAATAACACTCCTCCCCCCTTTTTATTCTCCCTGTCACTCCTGCACACGCTATACCCGTCGCACTCAATCCCACAAGCTTTATCAACTTCTGTCAGCCATGTTTCACTAATACCAACACCCTGTGGCCTGGAAGTGCCAACCAAGGCCCAAAACTCTTCCTTCTTGTTCCTAATACTCCTGGCATTAGTGTACATGAATTGCAGAAGCCCATTAGTCCCATCCCTACTTCGATGCCTTATACTAACTATCCCATGCTGATCTGTTGTCCTTTGTACTCGCTCGGGCATATTGTACTCATTCATACACTCAACTGCCTCCCTAAAGTCTGCATATCTACTCCCTCCCCTTTAATAAATCTTGTTTCCCTGAGTCTGTACATCTACTTCCACATCATTCATCAACACTTTTTCAAGCCTCCGATATAGAAAGAGAGAGAGAGAGAGAGAGAGATTACAAGAAAAAATTGTGCTGATTGCTTTTTAAAAACAGTGTATCTCAAATGATATTTTGAATCTCTTCAATTTTGAATAGATAGACAGATTGTAATTATTTTCTTAAATTCTTTTGATATAAATTCTTTTCATTTATTACAATTTGTCCATTGTGCAGGAAATATGAAACTGCCTTAACTGTACCTCTTTTATACAGTAGATACTTTAAATCGCTTATCACGTTTCACTGCTGTCTGGGAAAAAGAGATAAGGAAAGCGTTATACGATCGAGTTGTTACATCACTTGAATAACTTGTCTGGAAGTATAGGGCAAAGGCATAAACTCTTCATGGGTGCCTCATTTCAGTCTCATTCCTAACTGGCCCACTTTTTCACTTCCATATCGAATTTTTTTTTTTTTTTTTTAAATCGAAAACTGGGTGCATTAAATTAGGTTAGAGGAAAAATAACTGTTTATAAACAAACAGTTACATTTTTTCTGTGCGAAAATATTAATTCAATAATTTCCTTTTGCACACACACACACACACACACACACACACACACACACACACACACACACACACACACACACACACACACACACACACACACACACACACACACACACACACACACACACACACACACACACACACACACACACACAAAAGGAATATTGTAGTAGCATATCTATTTATTTATTTATTTTCGAGTACAATTATCTTGACTTTTAAGAAAGGAATCTACTCGATACAAATATAAAGTATTCTGTACGCACGGAATTATAAGAATTCCGTGCCTACACGCGAAGAAATTAACACTTTCATTGCCAAGCTGAAAATTGGAATTTCGTGTGGTGGCGAAATTTTTTTAATTTTTTTATTTAGTTAGCGACGTCAATGCGATAACGCGTGATCGGCCGTTTGGTGAGAACTCGCATCGCGCGATATCGCGTGATTGGCAATGAACATGTTAAAGGAATGCAGACGTCATTAGCGGTCACATCACTCAACCGATTTTTATTTTTATGTATTTATTTATTTGTTACCATATGAGAAGTTTATTTCCTAGTCACTACTTTGTAAGAGGTTTAAATTACGTAAATACCGGACGCAAAAATGACGTCAATACTATCATATCTTTCTTCATCGAATGGAACCGCAAATGAAAGCGAGCTACAGTAGTTCGTTTTGTAAACCATTATCAACCTTGTGGCACGATTACATCGTGAACTTCGATCTGTTAAGTTCCTGTCATATTTTCTTATGAGAAATTGAAATGTGAGAGCTTGCTGTGATGGGCGATTAACTCGTACAGGAACTTTTCTGTTTTCTGCAAATGTGCGCCACTTCAACTTTCGTTTTCACTCAATAAGAGAAAACAGGCAATAGCTGAAACAATCTGACAATATATTGTTTAAATTCTAAAATCGGGCTGCTCTATATTGAATATTACACATCCGTCACTTTTATTCGATAAGACAGTTTGCCCATGTTGAATCATTAAATACAAATAAATGTAAATTAAATATAAGAAATATAAAAGAATCGTGCCACCAGTGGCAGAATTCTTTACTCTATGAATTTGCTAAAGGAATTTTTTTTTTTTTTTCAAAGTCAAAACCTTCCAAACAAAATACGTTAAGAGAATTCGGAGTGAATAGAATTGCTATGGTGGTGCTTCAGTGAATTTTACGGATTGAGTACGTGTTAATAAAATATGAGAAACTCTGGTTTTTTGTGTAGCTGCTAGATTAACTAGTAGAGACGCGATTGAAGTTATTATATTGTGGACTATATAAAAACAACAACACAGATAAGTAGTCTGTAATTATAACAAGGGTGACTCTTAGGCCTAACCGCCGTTATAGTCGCCATTGTTGATTTACTTAAAAGCAACTGACTTTTATCTACTATATCTCCAGCTGCACCATGAGCGAAGATGAAGATGATGTTTACATTGAGTCGCTCAACAACAAAGGACGGGCGATCAGCATTCTCAAAAAGATACTGAAAAAAGTAGAAAATCAGTGGCCCAGCAGCCTAAATTTCTACTTCTTGCCAGGTGAAGTCGAGGAGTGCGATGACACAGCCCAGACAGAGGAGAAGCTAGATATGGTGATTTTTGCTCCCCCAGACTTTGGGGAGATCCGTGCGCGCAATAAGCGTAAAACCACCGACGCAGAACCTCCCTTTGATTTTAGTATGGAAGATGACACACCCAGTTCCGATCCCTCGGCCTCCCCAAATAGGGTGCCACCGATTGTCCTCCGGGAAAAGAAAAAATTGACACACTTAAGATCCACGACAAACCTACAAAATACAGTACATATCGGCCAAAAACATGGACGATGGCAACAAAATCTAGCCTGCTACTCTAACAATTTTCAGAAAACTGACTAAAGAGCTGGATTCAAGCAATACACAATACCACACCTTCTCTCTTGGCTCGGAAAGAAATCTGAAGGTGGTCCTACGGAGTGTTACAGAAGATATAAAAGATATAACTACAGATGAAATTGAGACCGACCTCCGTCACCAGGACCTGCCGCCTATCAAGGTCAGTAGGATGACCAGAGCAGACAAAATCCCTATGCCTCTGGTTTAGTGGAGATCCACAAAGCTTATAAAAATATTTATGATCTTAAAGCAGTATGTTGACTCCGAATCACCCCAGAGCCTCTGTGGAAGAAGGCTTCAAGTGGGCAATGCCATAGGTGTCAAAGATTTGGTCATGCTCAGAGATTCTGTAAGGCAAAATACAAATGTCTGAAATGTGCAGACTGCGGCGGCCCTCACACAGCCAACTATAGAAGTTGTACTCAAAATCCAAAAAACAGACAATCAGAAACTACAAGACTTCCTCTCTCTTCCTCCCTCGGCAGGTCTATGCCAGAGGCCACAGCTCCACAGCCCCCAAAGATCAGCAAAAATATTCAGAAACCCATCTGCCGAAATCAGAGGTCTTTAAAAGACCAAACTCAACAAGCACATATGCAGATGTAGTTCGTACTAAAAAAGACAACCCAGAAACAGGAACAATCAGTACCACACTCCAATTTGACAGCTATGATCACCGCTTCTCTAAGAAATATGCTGCTGGACTTTAACAGATCCAACCCCTCACCATCCTCCACTAAAAGATTCCTAAAGGATACTCAAACCATCATCACAGCAGTCACTCATGAGCAGCAATAAATTAATTCCAGACTCATTAAGATCATTGCGTGGAACGCCAACGGACTAATAAATAAAACCTTGGAGCTCCAGGACTTCACCCAAAGACATCAGCCAGATGTACTCTTTCTAATCGAAACCCATCTGAGACCATCTGACAACCCCAAAATTAGGGGATATCAGCTGTACAGAACAGACAGATTATCCCACAGAGGCGGCGGCACTGCTATTTATTATTAAGAATTATTATTACATTAGCCATCACTCTATAAATATCCTACCTACCACTAATCTTGAGATTACTGGCATAGAGATTCTCACGAGCTAGGCGGGTAAGCTAAAAATCTTCGCAGCATATAATCCTCCGCAATAAACATTACTGTCCTCAGATCTGAACGCCATACTGGACAACAGGGAGCCTGTTATCATGGCCGGCGACTTCAACGCTAAGCATCCTGTCTGGAACAGCCGTTCTACCAATAAAAATGGACACATACTAGCAAACTATACAGGATGCAACAACGTTAGTGGTACCTGCCTCGACCAACGTTCAGTTGGTCGTGGCAGGTACCACTGAACCTACCCATCACAACACATATGGTCGGGCTGATGTATTGGACATAGTCATGCTACAGAATCTAAGACTCCAATACAGTATAGCAACATTTAATGACCTATCTTCCGATCACAATTCAATACTATTAAAGTTGAGAAACCAAGAAAATCAGTCTCCCCCCCCACACACACACACTGATTCATACCATGGGATAAGTTGTCCAAGGTACTCCCGAAATATATTGGTCCTGCACCGCTTATTAAATCCAAAGATGAAATTGAAATACTTGTAAAAGATCTAACAAAACAAATAAACACAGCCGTTGCAGCAGTTACTACTTCCACAACTACCCTCAGACCCAACCACTTGCCAGAAGACATCATGAACCTGATCAGGGAGAAAAACAAGCCAAGAAAGAGATATCACAACACTCGAGCACCTCAAGACAAACATATCTTAAACACACTGAACTCTACAGTAAGAGATGCCCTCGCAGCCCATAGAAATCAACTTTGGGAATAAAAATTGACTTCTATCTCTTCCGATAACCACTCCATATGGAACCTAATCAGAAAGATCAAGAACAAAAACAAACTTCTTCCCCTCTCCAAACAGATCTTGGCCTCATCGACACTGATGCAGATAAAGCTGAAGCAATAGCAAAAAACTTAGAAAAGCAATGTAAACCCTCATATGACCACCTCGACTTCAATCACATATATAAGATCCATCGACATGTCAGATGTTCGCTCAAATCTTCTGACACACGCTCCAGTCAAATTGCACCCACATCACCTGCAGAAATATATTATATAATAAAGAAGTTAGAGAGCAAAAAGGCTCCTGCACCTGAATCACTAACAAAGTGATAAAACTAATACCTCGCACAGCTGTTGTACATCTGACTAACATAATAAACTACATCCTCCACTATAAATATTTCCCTTCCCACTGGAAGCTGGCGGACATAATGTCAATCCATGTCTGAAAAAGTTCCGCGATTACCTCAAAGTTACAGACCAATCAGCGTCATCTCAAATCTGGGCAAAATTGCCGAGAAAGTTATTCTTATCAGACTTCAAGAATCGGTACACAAGGTAAACATTCTTCCTGAGTAGCAGTTTGGGTTCCGTCAATTTCACAGTACTACGCAACAGATGTACAGATTACGGGAATATGTAACCACGGGATTCAACTGACGTCAATGCACTGGGGTTGTTTTCCTTGACATAGCCAGTGCATTCGATAAGGTTTGTCATTATGGTTTGCTATACAAACTGATATCAACTGGAATACCAATGGGAATGATTCATTTAATCAAGTCATACCTCTATGATAGGCACATGCAAATTAAGATAAACGGTACAATTTCAACACAAAAACGCATCTTGGCTGGAGTCCCATAAGGATCCTTACTGGCAACGATACTGTTTTCCATATACATGTGTGTGATATCCCGCACAACCCATTGCCATCTATCAAAGCTCTATACGCGGATGATACAGCGATATTAGCTAGATCTTTAAAGCCGCACCTAGCCATCAAGAAACTAGAGAAAAACCTACTGCTAATCGAACAATATTTCGCCAAATGGCGACTCCAAGTGAATTCTCAGAAGAGCGTAGCCATGGTATTCTCCGGAAGATTAATGCTTCCTACAGGAGACATCCTCTTCATGTCTACTGGACATGAAGCTGATTTTCAGCTCCCATATCAAGACTCTCTGCCTAAAGATATCAAAAATCATAGCCCAACTCTATCCTCTAATTAACAGGAATAGCAAACTAAACACCAGAATCAAACTACTTTTATATAAATTAATGATTCGTCCTATATTCACCTACGCTTCTCCGGCTTGGAGCCATACTGCTAATACCAATATACTCAAGTTACAACGTGTGGAAAATAAATGCCCAAGAATGATCCTCAACGCACCATGGTTCATACAAACTGTGCAACTTCACAGGGACACAAATGTCCCCTATATTTACACCTTCATGAAGATTATATCAACTTACTTCTTCTTAAAAACATCTGTGCACCCTAACAAACTGAATCAACTAGCTGCAAATTACGACGCAACAGATTACTTCAAGTATAAAAGACCAAAAGCTATTTTAAACTGCAACTCCAATGATTAATTCTCAAGCCCCCTCAGGGCGAGCAATAGGCTCATAAATTTTTCCCACTCACAGTGTCCTCATCAGATAGCAGGGAATATGAAAAGCATCTGCTTCACCCTTTAGGTCAGTAACGTCATTGTCATTTGCGGTGTTAAAATTCTATTATTTCTGAAAATTTCAGACCAACATAGAAGAAGAGACTGTAAAGAATATAGGAAATAGTAATTCGCAACAGACACTTCTACAATCACATTATTAATGATTTCAACTGGTTATTTCTCGATGTTTTACCTGTTTCCTCTTAAAAAAGAAACGATGCTACATTAGAAAGAAATATTACGTATGTAAAAAAAAAAAAATACTCAGAAAGCAGACGACATAATTTAAAAATGGCTACTTGGTGGCAGTGTTGGTTTTCAATTATTAAAATTGCAAATTCCTAGCTAAAATTTTAGTATTACTCAACTTTTGGAACTTTTATTTGTATTATTTATTAATTTTATCATTTGTAGTAATTAATCTTCCATATCTAAAGGAAGTAGCTGCTGCTCATAAATAAGCATGATATTTGTGTCAGGGTCAAAATATATTGATAGTGATAGTGGTGACGCTGCTGTTTACGCAACAGCGATGCCCCATCAGCAAAAAATAATGTTATGTAGTTTTCTACTTTTTTTTGTCTCACTGTTTTAACATACAGACGAGAGGAATCTGTACCATTTTCAATTAAAGGTGGGTTAGCTGATCTCATACGGAGGTAATGGAGTGTTTTCTCCCAAAAACTTGGATTTTTCATCCCGCATACTGGCAAATCGGCCTTGAGAGCATGCGCAATTTACGTACGAAAAATACTATTATTGATGGTGGTGGGCGGTAGATGGCGTTGTGTGTTGATATTAGATATCGATGTGTATAGTTAGATAATTAATTAGTAAGGGAGCTGCGAGATGTGTATAGTGGAGTAGAATAGAGAGGCCGTCTTGCAATGAGTCCTTGAATTACTGGAAGGTGTTACATAATAAAATACTAAGTATTGCTTTTAAAACTTCGAGAGAAATGTTCTCAACGTGAACAGTTAAGTAGAAGATAAAAAATATGGTATTATCATATGTTCGTGTTACAAAAACAGATAATAAAAGTATAATATAATAAAATATGATATAATTGCTCATGTTACAAAAACAGAAATATATTTCTCTGAAAGTTTTAATAGCAAAATTACGTGTTTTATTTATTTATTTATTTACTATAAGGATTTATTTTTCCAAATTAAACGATTTTTAAAATATAGTCTAAAATATATTCATCTATCTTCCTTTTGTTTTAAGCTCAATGACCAGTCACAGCCAAGTAATTTGGCTTCTTAGAAACCTGACTGCTGTGGGGGTGATACTGTGGTTAATCCTATCTACATTGCCTGCCATGTTTGTAAATTGAATGTCTACTTCTGGCTAT